>NC_083638.1:33306706-33607623 GCF_963576545.1 Limanda limanda | reverse complement strand
AAAGCCCCTGTTGTAATTTTTCTGAGGAGATTGAAAAAGACTTGAATGATAAGGCACATAGCCCTGCCCCAACTGACTTTATTGTGTTGTTTGCCTGTAATGCAAGGTTGTATTGATTTGAACGTATTGCATCCAAACCGCACCAAATTCAATACTGCACTTCCTCAAGTCATGAAGAATAAACATGCAAGTCTAAAGCTGATAAGGTGAACAGTTAGCAAGAGAGGCAGACAGACACTGGTAGCATATTACATAACATTTAAGAGGGATATAATTCAGATGACAAATTTAGATGGGAGGCACAGTCAGAAAAACCTGGATGTCCAAATTTCATAGATACTCTCCATCAGTACCCTAGGTTAGGTTAAAGATAAAGAGCCAACCAACAGTGCATTGTTGTGTCTACATTAAGGGACTTTCATATCTAACTCGGATGCCCCAGACAGAGAGGCACCAACTTCAACTCTCACACTAATTCTTGTGCGTATTTCACCATTGGCAAGATGCAAGGACACACTGTGATTTAGTTATGCATACTTTACGCTTAACTATCCAATAAGATGTGAATTACTACATGTAACGTAGAGTGACTGTTCTAGCCATTCATGGATGTACTGTTAGAATGGATTAGAGGAATGTATATCGGGACGCTGTGGAATACATCTTCAGACATGGGGGTGACAATTGCTCATGTAACTCTGTTAGCGTCCATGGCCACAGACAATTGCTCTCTCCTTACCCTTCTCTAGTTTTGTGTTCTGCTAGTGTCCTTGTCACTAGGGGTAGCATGAGCAGTGCCTGCAGCCAAGTCAGGTTGCATATTCAACTCCTCAAAGATAAGATCCCACCCTGCATGCAGCATCCAGCAGACATTGTGAAAGTTAAAAGCTCACTGACACTTGACCTGTCTGGAAGACAAACTTTTCACTCTGAAAACTTTTGCAGCACAAGAAATACAGCTGCTGTATGTATACTGCACTCATATTTCACCAATTACAACTGTATCATCATTTAAATCAAAGAAAGGCCCAACACTGACAGCAGGCTGTCAAATAAAATTTAAATTTTTATTGCCATAGCACCTGAATACCCGATTGCTCCTTTCATTATGTGAAGCTGTTGCATGACATTAAATATATCAGGACTGTCAACAGAAATAGACTGTCATCTTTGGAAAAATTGGGACACAGTTATACACTGATGAGCTACAACATTAAGACTGTTAACAGGTGGTATAGATTATCTGATAACAATACCACAAGTCAACATCTTGAATATGATGTATGTCAGGTTAATAGTTCTCCTAGTCTGTGTGTTTGATGCAGGAGAGATGGGCAAATTAATTGGTGGTAAATTCTCAGAAGCAATGAGACAGCTGGAGTGCTCCCGATCACAAACTGCTGGGCATGGGAGAAATGTTTCACTACAAGCTGAAGACTGGTCAGAGAGCCCATGTCGGTCATAAGGTTTTTGAGTCATCAGTGTTATTTCCTCTAGGAAGCTGCTGTCAACAGTTTATTTTGCTAGCAAAAGCAGTAAGACAAACAGAGTACAAATACACCTCAACATTTCCTTTATCAGATTAATATAAGCTGTGTTACAGCCAGAGCAAAAACTGTTGTACTATGTGATTTCAGTCTGACGCACTCGTCTATCCCACCACCACCGTGTCTTCATCTGGGAACTCATAGTAGGGGACTTCTAGGTTGAGGGGTGCAGGACCCTTTCTGATTCGGCCTGAAGCATCGTAGTGCGAGCCGTGACAGGGGCAGTAGTAACCTCCGTACTCTCCGGCATTGGCAATTGGCACGCAGCCCAAATGTGTGCACACCCCGAGGACGATAATCCAGCTGGGGTTGATGACCCGGTCCTTGTCGTACTGAGGGTCTCGAAGCTCTGCAATGTTCACAGCAGCTTCTGTGGCGACCTCCTTCTCGGTGCGGTGACGGACGAATAGCGGCTTGCCTCTCCACTTGAAGGTCATGTTCTTGCCTTCTGGGATATCGCTCAACTTGATTTCGATCTTGGATAGGGCCAGGACATCAGCCGAGGCACTCATTGAAGAAACAAACTGAGTCACCACTGTCTTGGCGGCATAGACACCCACCACTGTTGAGGCCCCAGTAACCAGGTAGGAGAATACTCTTCTAGATTCACCACTCTCCTGGGATGACCTGTTGGGGTCAATCACCTCTGGACGCCTGTAGTCTGAGAAATCAGGTATCCTTACGTCTGTGTGGGCAAACCTGACTCCTGCACAGCCTTCAGATAAAAACAAAATGGGTTATCAGTAAGAGTTAACAATGTAGGTTAATGCCCTAAAAGCCTGAAATTCACCTTGAATGTACACAAATTTATATATTAAATCGCAAATAAATACGCAATTAATTTAATCGATTAGTTGTCTCTATGTTATGATGCACGCTGCGGCCTGCATTTTGAAGCCATTTGAACATACCCATAATATCTTTCAGTAATCTGAACTCAACCTAACAAATGCAGTCAGGCACAAGATGCCGTTTATCAACTTAAGTCAACCTAGGTTTTCCTACTCTCGACATTAGCGTGTGGCCATAAAAGGGGCAGGGTTTACTGCATATGAACGATGGCTGACATGGACAAGAGAAGCAGAAATGCATATTTTACAAGGAGTCATTTTATATACAAGAAAAAAGTAATTAAAAACACATTATCCAGACTAATACCCTCCCAACAATAGAGATCTCAGAAACGGCTGAGAATCCTTCCCATTATTTAGACAGCTTCTCTCTGATCACCCGTGATCAGTTTACCAAAATAGTCTCAGGTTCTAAACCAACAACCTGTATTTTAGATCCGATTCCAACTAAATTACTTAAAGAAATTCTGCCCCTAATAGATAATTTGTTACTTAACACAATCAATCTGTCATTATCATCAGGTTATGTACCACAGTCTTTTAAAATAGCTGTAATCAAACCCCTACTCAAAAAACCCACCCTAGACCCAGAGGTTTTAGCAAATTACAGGCCAATATCTAATCTCCCCTTCCTATCTAAAATCTTAGAAAAAGTTGTAGCCAATCAGCTGTGTGAGTTTCTCCAGGAAAATAATATATATGAAGACTTTCAGTCTGGGTTTAGAACCAATCATAGCACAGAGACAGCCCTGGCAAAAGTCACTAATGACCTTCTAATAGCTTCAGATCAGGGACTTGTGTCTGTCCTCGTTCTGTTAGATCTCAGTGCAGCATTCGACAGAATTGACCATCAAATTTTATTAGAGAGACTAAAACAGTTAATTAACATTAAAGGAACGGCCTTAAACTGGTTTAAATCTTATTTTGCTGATCGCTCCCAATTCGTTCAAATCAATGATGAGTCATCGGTGCGCACCAAAGTTAACCATGGTGTCCCACAGGGGTCTGTGCTCGGCCCAATTTTATTCTCATTATATATGCTTCCACTAGGAAACATTATCAGGACACACTCGGTAAATTTTCACTGTTATGCGGATGACACCCAGTTATATTTGTCAATAAAACCTGATCAAAGTAATCAATTAACTAAACTTCGAGCATGTCTCAAGGACATAAAAACCTGGATGACCCGCAATTTTCTCTTATTAAACTCAGATAAAACAGAGGTTATAATACTCGGCCCTAAACACCTTAGAGATACATTATCTAATGATATAGCTGCGCTAGATGACATTGCCCTTGCTTCCAATGACACAGTCAGGAACTTGGGAGTGATCTTCGATCCTGATTTGTCCTTTAATAGTCACTTAAAAGTAATTTCTAGGACCGCGTTTTTCCACTTGCGTAATATCTCAAAAATCAGACATGTCCTTTCGCAAAAAGATGCAGAAAAACTAGTCCACGCCTTTGTTACATCGAGACTGGACTATTGTAATTCATTATTATCAGGCTCCAGCAGCAAGTCGTTAAAGACTCTGCAGCTGGTCCAAAATGCCGCAGCACGTGTCCTGACGAGAACTAAGAAAAGAGAGCACATTTCTCCAGTATTAGCATCGCTACACTGGCTTCCTGTTAAATCTAGAATAGAATTTAAAATTCTCCTCCTCACCTTCAAGGCCCTTAATGATATGGCACCTCTTTACCTTAAAGAGATGTTAGTTCCATATCAACCTACTAGAGCACTCCGATCCCAGAACTCAGGTTTACTTGTTGTCCCTAAAGTCTCTAAAAGTAGAGTAGGAGCCAGAGCTTTTAGCCATCAAGCCCCACTGCTGTGGAATAATCTCTCACTTTCAGTTAGGGAGGCAGACACGCTCTGTTCGTTTAAAAGTAGACTCAAAACCTTCCTTTTTTATAAAGCTTATAGTTAGAGCTAATTTGTGCGATGTTCCAAATTTGATTAAATGGCAAAAACCCCTGATGATGCTAAGACGCACAGGGAATTTATGACACAAGACACACGGAGCTTCTCTTTCCTGCTTCTCCTTCCTTTTCTCCATATTTATCACATCAAGATAATTCTTATCTGATCAGTACATGTTACTAACTTGACCCCTTTTCCCGGAGTTTCTGTGCCTTAGCGCCCGCGGATGCAGGGCCACAGCTGTGGCCGCACCATGGATTATGATTGTGGATCGCGTGTCGGAGGTCGCAATGGTGGATCCAGTTCGGTGGATTCTGTATCGTGCCAGCTGATCGTCGTTGTAATGGAGGATCCTTTGTCGCGTTGGCATCGGATGATGAGGGACCACGACCGAGGCGGCAGCTGATAATGGATTCTAACTGGCGGCGGTGGACAATGACTGTGGATTATAGTGGATCCATCCTGATGCTGGATCGTGGTCTTGCTGGCTGCTGGCCAGAGACTGTGATTGCAGCGGGACTGCCTGACACATAGTATTGAAAAATGTTTAGCCTCATGTATGCTGCTAAAAATCCTGATGATGTTTTCTTACACCTGACATCTATTGCACTTCTGTCCGTCCTGAGAGAGGGATCCCTCACATGTGGCTCTCTCTGAGGTTTCTACATATTTTTACATGTGAAAAGGGTTTTTAGTAGTTTTTCCTTACTCTTGTTGAGGGTTAAGGACAGAGGATGTCACACAATGTTAAAGCCCCATGAGACGAATTGTTATTTGTGAATGTGGGCTATACAAATAAAACTTGATTGATTGATTGATTGACTAAAAAAAATATTTTGTCGCAGACCCTTGCTCTCCCAAGAGACAGTAAGAATCTGTGCAAAGGCTCTGTGGGATCCCCTAAGAACGATTGTCAGGTTTCAAAGAAATTGATTAGTCAGTAGGGGTGCAACAATTAGTCGACGTCGTCGACAAAAATCGATGACAAGAATAGTCGCCGACGAATTTACTCGTCGGTGATTCGTTGGTTACGTCATAGCACGTGTTTTTTGTGCCGTGCAGTTGAACTAAACGTTGTTTTACCGGAGGTGCTGATGAAAGCAGCTGAGGAGTGAGCCATCTCGCTTCGTTCCTATCTCTGAAAGTCACGCATGTGCAATAGCGTCAAAACACGAACCAATAGGGGCCTCCGCTGCAGCAGCATCGCGCACCAGAAAGTAAAAAGTTCGGGAGAACTTCACTCTTAGCAGCCCGAAAAAAAACTACCTGCAGTATTTGTACGGCGGACCTGTTCTCCATGGAAGCAGGACACGCACATTTGAGGAGGAGGAGTCACGTGTGACATCGTAACGGAGACGATGCGGACTCGCCTCTGTCAGATGTTATATATAAACGTATATACCTGCGCGCAGGATTCTAGCATCCATTACAAAAATATGGTTTAAACTTATTATTATCGAGTTTAAAGGCGTTATGTTATCCTATTGCCTGACAAACGTCTTTTTTTAAATCACAATTATTTAGTCTGAAGAAGTTTCGTTTGTTGATGTTTTTATTGCTGTTACTTTCCCTCTCATTTTTGTTAACAGGAAAAATTGATGCTTGATTTTTAATTTATTTTTAGTAGCAGCACTTGGCCTGTTCTTAGTTGACAGGAAAAAGGGAAACTTGAATTTAAATTTAAATTTTTTTATTAGCACTTTGCCTGTCCTTGCTTTTAAATGGACAAAAACTTAATTTGTCTTTGCTTTTGTGTCAACAGTACCCTTATACGCAACAAAGTTTATTAAAAGACATTTTTTTGAAATGAAGTATCAATCTTTATTGCCTTTATTTTCAGTCATCACATGCCTCGAACAACCTCAAGCTAAATTTGAAAGCTGTTTGCTAAATAAGAGCAATTGAGAATTTGTGTCTTTCATAATCCAATTAATCGATTAATCGTTTCAATAGTCGGTGACTAATCGACTATCAGAATAGTCGTTAGTTGCAGCCCTATGTCAGTGAACAGTGCTTGCATTCAGTTACTTTCATCTCAAGTTACTTTATCTGATTTAAGTGAACGAGGACTGATAACTCTGAATTAAACCCTAAAGTTATCCCGGTAACCAAAAAATCTGCTTAGTGCCTTCCCCTGCGGAGAGGGCGATACACCAGCCAATGCCGTGACTTGCTCACGTGAATAAGCCACCCTCTCATATCTGATTAACTATTCCAAGTTTAGCAAGTTTTCAATTTATGATATACTGACAGCATTTCTCACTTCGAGAGAATGTGATCCAAACATATTTTCATATTATGCATTTGTCAGTCGCCAGTTATCGTTTTACTTTGAAAACCGGACGTACTCGGATACATGTTCCAACTCATAATTCATTGAAATGTTGTTGTTTATGCTCGGGGAGCGTACATATTTCATGTTTTAGTTTCAGACAGTTAATTGATACAGCAACACGTCTATAGAGGGCGAGGGAAATGACAGATAAAGTCGCTCTTGACATCTGCTCTAAGCCGCTTCGACTAGTAACATGGTTTGAACACGGTCGCATTCCAGATGAAGGAATGGCTGGTTTGACTACACAAATACAGACGGCCGAAGTGACCGCCAGCAGCAGAGGTGATTTAGCCTCCTCAGTTAAAGTCGGCTACAAACGACACACTTACCGTTGATGCTAACCATCACCGCAGGGCCCGTCTTTGGGCTTTGACCGTTCAGCGTCTCGCGGCACAGGAACTTTTTCTTCGGGTTAAACAAGATTTTCTCTCCCTTCAAAACAATCCCAGGGACCAGGGCTTTTAAAGGACCAGCGACAGCAAAAGCAGTGGCCTGCATATAAGGAGAAAAGGGCCCTGACCGGGCAGCTAGGGACATCATGTTAGCGCGTAGATGTTGCTGCTGTGACGACCTTGTGTGTCTGACCGGAAGAGGACGTCTTCGTCTGCTTCTTCTTCTTCTTTGAGGTTGTATTGGCAGTTGGCAAACAACGATTTGCTGCACTACCACCCCCATCTGGTATGGAGTGGGGATCAGAATGTCTTATATTTATATTATCTATTCTATTTAGTTTAAAATATATATATATAAACTTTTTTTTTTTTTAACAATATATTTATTGAGTTTTACATATCAGAAACATACATTCAAACATTTATAAACATACAAATGTTTATGAACACCCCCAACCCACAATCAATCCCTCAGGGTAAAGAAAAAGAGGCAGAAATTAAATAACTTAAATAAGATTAATAAAATTATAAAAAAAATACATATATAAAAATACAAGAATAAATGGAAGTAAATAAAGACATAATTATACAAATACAAATAAATTGAATTAAATTCCAATCAATCAAATCAAAAGCCTAGATAAAATAACGTGCTCTTATTCATAATATTAGTTAGTTACAATTAATATTCATCCTATTAGGTGCTGCTATTTTATTCTGTTTCACTCATTAATTTCCACTTGGTCGCTTTCCAAAAATTGCATGAAGGTGTCCCATATTTCCTTGAATTTACCGTTTTTCCCTCTGACGACATATGTTAATTTCTCCAAGGCAAGGCAAGAAGCCATTTCCCTTAGCCACATTGCAGTTGTAGGACTGTCCATACTCTTCCATCTCAAAGCGATCACTCTCCTGGCTTGAAGCATACACAGGTTAATCAAAGGTGCTGTCTTTCAGCTTGGTACAAAATGATTAGGATAGATAGCTAATATACAGAACTTTGCCTCAAGAGGGACCTCTATGGCAGCTATACGTGAGACCAGGTTAACTGTATTCTTCCAAAACAACTGAATTTTTGGGCATTCCCACATACAGTGCAACAGTGTGCCAACATAAACATTGCATTTAGGACAATTATCAGGAATGTCAGGGTTAAACTTATTGAGTTTCACAGGCGTGACATATGTCCTGAACAGCCATTTATACTGTAACAGTTTCAATGCAGTGTTAATTGTCTGCGTTTGTGCTTTTAAGCAAGTATTTTCCCACTCATCCTCAGTGATATCTACGTGTAGATCGTCCCTCTAGGCATTAAGTCTGGAGTGTCAGGTGTCTATGGATTTGGATCTCAGCATAGTATACAATAATGCCATTTGTCTTCGACTGTTTCCACTATTTCCAGTAATACTCTCTGTATCGGAGAGGGGCGGCTCCTCTAAGCTGTGGGTCTGTGATGTTATAAAGCTTCTTAACTGTAAATATTTAAAGTAGTATTTTCTAGGGATGCCATATCTATGAACCAGCTGATCAAAAGTCATTTGTTTCCCTTCTAGATATAAATCAGCTATTTTGCCCAAACCTTTGTCAACCCATTGTTTGTATCCAACATCAGCTCTACCAGGAACAAATCTGTCATTGCCCCATATCGGGGAGTATTGAGAGAGTTTGGGTGCATCTCCTATATAAGCATGCGCTTCATGCCACACAGAGAGGGTATTCTTAACAAATGGATTTTTCGTCTGTTTCTTGAGTGTCTTAATAGGAGCAGAATACATATATGATTGAAGAGGTAAACCGTATGTTGCAGTGCGTTCAATAGCTATCCATGCTGGGGGGTCAGAGGAGAAGTAAAACATAGCTGTGCGCAGCTGTGCTGCCCAATAGTACCATTGTAGGTTAGGTAGCTGAAGCCCCACTCTGTCGTACGGAAGGTACAGTAAGGAGAGCCACAGTCTGGGACGCCTGTTATTCCATACAAAATTTGAAAAACAATTTTCCTAAGTTTACAGAAAAAAGTTTGTGAAAGTGGGAGAGGGATTGATCGAAATAAATAAAGGAATTTAGGGAGGATTGACATTTTAATTATATTAATACGGCCTAACAAAGATTTGCTTGTGGATTGTACTATGGGATCATATTCTCAATTTTCGGGACTATTTCGATTCCTAAATATGTAAATCCCTCCTGGGTAGCTGAAAAGGGGGTAACTACTTTTGGGTTTTGATAATGGAAACTTATTTCAATAACACTTCCTTTTTGAGTTATTTTGTAGGATATATCTGAAATCAATATCTTGACCAGGTTTAGTATAGATATAGATAGTTGGAGCGCCTGTTCATGTAAATTATGTATTTTTACTGCAAATTGAAGGGCAAGTCTGTAATAAAGGACCAATGTATTCATATTGTAACCGTACTTGGAAGCTGATAAAAAATATTCCTTAATAGGTTATGGGTCATTTCCAATGTATTCCTGTTAGTGGTGTCTCTGACTATGCTGAGATAAATGTTTGTGTATTTTTTCTGCAGAATAACTGAGAAAATTAAAAGGAAAATCTGTAAAAAAGGACCAATGTATTAATTTTGTAACCATATTTGGAAGCTGATTAAAGAATTCCTTGAGAGGTTATAAGTGAGCAACGATATGGTGCAAGCATTCGATTTAGACAGCATCTCTCCTCAGGAGAAGGAAAACATTCCGTAATGTTTTAGCTAGACCTCAGATAATATTGTAACGGGCTGGTAGTTAGTTTTATGTTCTGTTTGACTGCTATGTGTTTGTTATAACTTATTTTCAGCTAAGACACCATCTTAAATAAGTATTGAGATGTCCTGAGGGTCAGTTAACAGGTCGGGGTAGGGTCACGTGACAGTTCTAGACCAATAGCTGTGGGGTTGTGTAGGAGGGCAGGCTCTCATTGGCTGATGAGTTGGCGGGTCAAGGGTGAATGAGGAAGGGGAGTGAATAATAGGCCGGTGGATGTTAGGAGTGTCAGAGTTACAAACTAAAATTGTGTTGTGTTCGTTGAACTTTAATAAAGTTACACATAAAGAGAGAATTTTCCTGTCGTCTATAAGCGAGGATGCTACAATATGAACGTGTTCACCTTTCAAATTCATTATTTGTCATTAAGTTGCGTTCAGTTCATCGTTCTCATAAAAATGATTGTGTTCAATGAACGCGTTCTTTTGAATTCGTTCATGCACAACACTGCATATGGGGGAGTGATTAAATTGGAGCCTATACGCCATACACTAAACTTGTTCTACTGTTGCAATAAACATTTGAACGAGAGTTGTCTGACAGAAAAATGACCACTCCTCTACCTTCATAATGGCTCTCTGCAGTTTCTTTAAGATGAATTCCAACTTTATTTCCCTGTTCCAAATCATCTGCAAACAGTGAGAATCCCATCCCATTTTTATTTCAACATCATTTTATCGTCATAGAGAATGATAAAGGACTTACTATACTGCCTTGAGGTGGGCCATTTTCAATCATAAACGTTCATGAATAGATCATTCCTATTCTGAGTTGTATTAATCTATTAAATACAATATCCTGTATCCATCTATAAATTTGTTTACTTGAGACAACGGTTATGTTCTGTCTTTGTAAATGGCTTTTTAAAAGATCAGTATCATCTTCCTCTTGTTGTATTAAATCTTCATTCTCTATTGTAGTTTCTTGTCCCTTTTCCCCTCTTCACTAATGTTTGCAATATAAATTTTTAACCAAGGATTTTGACAAGATCTCTACTTTCTCCTCGTCTTTCACTTATATGTTTCACGATCATTTAGAACTGGATTCCTATATTCTCATTTAATCGCATTCATTCGCACCATCGGGCATTTAGTCTAGGTCCTGGGGAAGATTTGTATGCGCTTCATTTAGCGGAGAATATCTCAAATGTTTTAGACTAATATTACCCCACTGAACAACGTGGCATGTGTGCCAAAATCTCTATCCGGAACGAAAGTCCTGAAAATGACCACTATAGGTGACACTATTATCACACTACAGGTGAATGGGACTTTTTTTCTCCTTTATAGATATCCTCATCACCAGATTAATCTTCATATTAAGAGAAATACTTTTTGTATTACACTTTGTCTCAAAAATATAATAAAATATGCAAACTAGGCAATATCTCATTAAATATGCGTACATATAAACTCTTGAAGCTACAGATTTTCTTAGGTGATCACAATGTTTACAGTGTAAGAAATCTGGTTTGATATTCCTAATTGTGTCTCTGTAGATGTCCAGGGTGGATGCTGTGTGTGTGTGTGTGTGTGTGTGTGTGAGGGGGGATTATAAATACAATTGTATACAAACAGGGGACTTTTTTAAAAGAAAGAAAACAAGCGTTTAATTGATATACAGACATTTTAAATACAACCTTGCTATTATCATTGGAACGTTAACTTAAAGTGAAAAATACAAAACAGCAGGTTTATTCCCTGTGTTGCAAGGTTACACTTCAGGTGCAGGTACTGGTAAGAGTCCAGGTATGGGGATGATGATGAGAGCTCATTCAGTGATAGGATTTTTACAACTATTGCCTCCCTTGCATTTGCAGTACTTGCAACAACGGATACCAGCTACCCTACAGGGACATCCATTCTTGTGTGCACACTTGCCACATGAGCAGGGATCTGGCAAACCTTCAGGTTTTGAGATTATAATCTCAGGGACTAATAAACTGCCTTTTCTTACAAAACCATAAGCATCTGCATTTAAGATTGAGGTGGCGTCTGTAAATGGTGCTCGGACCCAAAGCTGCTGTTGATAATAGGCTCTTTGTATATGTTTTCTTGCATTAGTTGAGGTGCAAGCAGTCCTCTCAAAGTCCATCTTGAGGACTTCTATTACTATCGAACGCAGCAATGCGCAGGTCGTCAAATGTCTCGATGTCTGTTGATAGTTTGAGACACTTGACCAAGAATGTTTCTGCCATTTGTATTGCACTCTCTGTTAGCTGTGGACAGTTGAAATTGAGAATCAGAGAAGAGTTGTCTGGTTTGCGGACCGTGTTCAGAGCTGCAAGTTTAGTTGAAATTTTGCTGGTTGTATCACACCCAGTCAGCGCATGTAGTGCTGGGAGTCACTGTGTGAGCTCGTCTCCCAGCGCTTTGCAGATATCATGAAGTGGTAATATTGATCTTTTCACTCCTGAGTTGCGGATAAGCCAGAGCTCTTGGAGGCCAAGACTTCTCCAATTGACTGTTATGTGGTATAGTAGGCACACAAAGACATCTGTGTCACCCAATGACAGTGTCAGTGATGAAGATCCTGTACGGTGACTTGTCCTGCACATGGAAAATCATCCTGTCATCAGCTTCCTCGTGTGTGACGTTGAGCCAAGGGAATGGAGTAGCACTCGCCGCTGACACAATCCATGCCTGTGGTGATATACCAAGGTATAGTGGTTTGGTGCCTTTGTAATTGGTGGACAGCCACTCAACATAGAATGCCTGAAAAGCAGGCTGCCAAGTAAACTTTTGTTGAAAAAAAAGTGGGATGACGTGATGACAGCAATATTTAGAAAAGCTGTCAATTTAAGCTTTTAAAGTTTAGGTTAATAAACAACTGGCAATTCCTGTATGTTGCTAGTTGTATGTAATAGGTAATAGTTGTATTGACCTTATAATCATGGTCATTGTGAACATTGTGATCACCTCAGAAAATCTGTAGCTTCAAGGGTTTATGTACGCACATATAATGAGATATTGCCTCATTTGCATATTTTAATATTATGTAATACAAAAAGTATTTCTCTTAATATGAACATTAATCTGGTAGAAATTGATGAGAATATATATAAAGGAAAAAAAAGTCCCGTTCACCTGTAGTGTGATAATTGTGTCAACTGTTGTGGTCATTTTCAGGACTTTCGTCCCGGATAGAGATTTTGGCACACATGCCACGTTGTTCAGTGGGGTAATATTAGTCTGTAACAGTTGAGATATTCTCCGCTAAATGAAGCGCAAACAAATCTTTCCCAGGACCTGTACTAATTACACATATTACTATTTACTTATTATGTTTGGCTAATGTGTGCCCTTGTAGGTGCAACACACCATAACGTTTTAAGGAAGAAAGTAGTGTTAAACATAACTGTTTAACATCGTGAAAAAAAAAAAAAAAAGTTATTGTGTGATACAATATAAAAACTGCCACAAAAAATTTAAACTGCAGTTTGGATCAATTCACATCCGCACTAAGGCTATTACTTACTACTAGAAACATTGGAATCAAGGACAGGCACTAAGCATCTGTTACGCGCACACACAAGCAAATCCTCTGCTCGCTTCTCTCTCTCCCAAACTGGCACAGTCTCGCTCTCTGCACTGCATGCTGGGAGTTTGTTGGTGGAGAGTGTGGTGAGCGTGTGAGAGTTTGTGTTTTTTCCCCGCAAGTTTTTTTACTTAGATTCTAACTGTGTTTTTGTATGATTGTGTCGTTGTTAGTTGTTGTATTGATAGTATGTCTGTAGTTGTTTGGCGGACAGTGAGACATGTTTACTCAGCGGTATGGCTTCCTCTGGGCCGCTGTCCCTGTCTCTGAGACAAGGAGTGAGGCTGGTACCGCAGCAGGACAACCCAGTGGAGCAGATGTTGTTGGCAGTAGGAGAGCAGGTGGGACACGGGAACATCTCCTACGCCTCAACATAAACAAAGCGATGGTCTTGTTTCTGAAGGAGCAGAAGTTTGTGTCACAGCTCGTAGAGAGCGGCCTGGTGATCCAGGAACAGCTCGTCCTGGTGTTCCTGCTGGTGGTACCTTCCACTCGGGGCACTTTCTCCGGGGTCCCCCAGTTTATCTCCAACCAGGCGCTGGAGCAAGAGCTGAAGCACTAAGGAAAGAATAATAAATAATTTATATAATTTCCGTTGTATTGATTATTATTATATAGTATGAGTCTGAAAGGTGTTTTATTTTGAAAAACGACCAGATTTTCTCCGACGTAACATTTGCCTGTGCCTCTTGACACGTCAAGACACTCTCGGTTCCTGTGAAACGTTACTTGCCAAAGTAGCGAAAATGAGTAAAAAAAAAACGTCTTTGGAGAGCTTCTTTGCAAAGGGGTATAGGCCAACTGAGGAGCCATAAGAGGAGCCTATGACCTCCAAGAAAAAGAAAGATTCTTTTAACAGACAATACCAGGAGTCATACTTAAAATACAGATTTATTGCAACAGGTGACTCTCATGCACCAAGTCCGCTCTGCGTAATATGTGACAAGCTATCAAACGAGTCAATGAAGCCTTCAAAACTGCTTCGGCACATGGAGACCAAGCACCCTGGAATGTGTTTTTTGTTTAGTTCGTTTTAAGATAAGCCTTTGGAGTTTTTTGAAAGAAAACACGTGAGCAAGAGGGACACTGAGGGCCACCACATCAACAAATGTGAGTGCACTGAGAGCATCATACTTAGTGGCTAACTGTATTGCTAAGTCTAGGAAACCATTCACTATTGGAGAAGAACTGATGCTGCCTGCCACCAAGGATATTTGACGTGAACTTTTAGGAGAGGGTGCAGCTAAAAAGATAGGACAGGTGCCTCTTTCGGCTAGCACCGTCACCAGGTGCATTGAGGACATAGCGGAGGACATCGAGACGCAATTGTTGGAGAGGATTAAAAGGTCACCGTGGTTCGCAATCCAGGTTGATGAGTCTATGGATATTGACAACAAGGCAACACTACTTGTTTATGTGCGATATCTTTATCAGGAGGATGCGCATGAGGATATGTTATGTGCACTGTTGTTGCCAACCAACACCACAGCCGCAGAACTTTTCAAGTCTCTGAATGATTATATGTCAGAAAAACTGAATTGGTCCTTTTGTGTCGTTGTGTGCACGGACGGAGCTGCTGCCATGACCGGACGGCTGTCTGGTTAAACTGCGCGGATTAAGGTTGCACCTGAATATGAGTCCACACACTGTGTCATTCACAGGGAAATGCTGGCTAGCCGAAAAATGTCATCTAAATTTCACAGTGTCTTGAATGATGTCGTTAAAGTTATTAACCTCATAAAAGCACATGCGCTCAACTCCTGTCTGTTCGAGCAGCTTTGAGAAGAGATGAACACGGAGCACAAACTCCTTCTCTTACACGCAGAAATAAGATGGCTATCCAGAGCAAGATCACTGGCCAGAGTGTTTGAGTTACGAGAGCCGCTGCAGAGATTTCTATTGGAAAAAAACTTGCCACTGTCGGTTCATTTCAGTGACAAGGAATGAGTCGCCAAACTCGCTTACCTGTGCAACATATTCAATCTGCTCAATGAACACAATCTGTCACTTCAGGGGAAAATGACAACTGTGTTCAAGTTGCCATATAAAGTAGCTGCATTCAAAGCCAAACTGGAATTGTGGGGGCGGCGAGTGGACAGAGGGATATTTAACATGTTTCAAACATTAGCAGGGGTTTTGGAAGAGACTGGGCCCGAGCCTCCATTGTCCCAGCTGGTGCACAATCACCTGTCTTTGCTTTTACAAGAGTTTGAGCACTACTTCCCTACCACAAAAGACCCACGAACTGCGAAGGAATGGATCCGTGACCCGTTTGTGAACAAACCGGGCGAATCGAGCATGTCTGTGCAACAAGAGGAATAGCTGCTGGAGTTCGCAAATGATGGTGACCTTAAACGTACGTTTGAGACAACAACTCTGCCGATGTTCTGGATGAAATCAAGCCAGAATATCCTGACATCGCCACAAGAGCACTGAAAACCCTGCTACCATTTAAAACATCCTATCTTTGTGAAGCGGGCTTTTCTGCATTGACAGCAACCAAGAAATTACAGAGCAGACTGGACATAAGGAACACACTGCGGGTGTCATTGTCTCCCATCACCCCTAGATGGGACCATCTCGTTGCAGAGAAACAAGCCCAGGGCTCCCACTGATTCAGCTTGATGGTGAGGTGTATTTTTCATCCACTTAACATTCGTTTCTATGCCGGTCGTGTTATTTTATTTTTGCTGTTCCGGTGTAAGATATTTTATTGAGTGAATCTTATTAACCCACTGCCTCTGGGTTCTGCGTGTAGTCCCCGGCTTCTCCTCTTCATGCTCCTCCGGATGTATTATGGTCTTGTTAGAATCCTTTTTGCAACATGAGTGATAATGATACATGATAAAGGTCTGGAGATCAACATCTAAGACATCATAATAAGAGACATTGAGGTGAGCAGAAAAACAAATAAAATATTTTTTAAATGTGTAAGGAGTGATGTGGGGTCTAAAATGTAGAACACAACAAAGGTCAGCCAGACTGAACTAAAACTAAGGTCTGCTGGACCGAAAGTAACATACCGTGGTGATTTGGCCGTACGAAAATTAAGGTCCAAGACCAAATTATATAAAATGGCAACAAAAAATATAAATTGGTACAATGACCGCAACAGAAATTAAGTCAGCTTGACAAACTGAAATTAAGATCCGCTGGACAGAAAGTAAAATACCATGTGAAACACATACGTCAACACGCACGTTTGGGTCTTTCCGACTATGCAAGGTCACGGAGACCATGTATGGAATGAGAGAGGGGAGAGTAACCAGGTGTGAGTTCTGAAGAAGTTGCATGAGAAATTACTTGCTTTGCTAGCACAACACGAAACAGTGAGCAGATAAAACTAAACCACCACCAGTTACAGTCCCTATGGACTAGCAGACTGGATTGTAGCGGACCAAGGAGCTGAATGGAGGTGAAACACACTAGGAACAGGTGCAGATAATCACAAGGGCAGGAAAACACAAAAAGGCAGGAAATCAAGCGGTAGACACACACAATACAAAAAAATCTGGAAATGGGCAACTCAGGGACAAAAACAAAACAAAACACAAATCTAAACCCAAGGATAACAAGGTATATGTCCACAAAGTCAGGTCCAAAAACAGCCCTTTTCAATTATTTATTTAAGTTCCAGGGGCAGAATCATGATATTTTCAGCATTATCTCGAGGTGCCCAGCCCAGTAAGATGCTTGAGAAAACAATTCATAAACTTCATAGTTTTCCATTGGTTAAAGCAATACAATAAAAGCGTGCAAGACACAAGCATTGATCAAGTTGCGCAATTATGAGCTTAGTGTTAGCAGTATTAGGGTGGCCCCCTCCAAACAGACACCTTTGGAAGTGGAGCAAACGCAGTAAATCCCCTCAGTGTAATAATGGAGGTGTGTAGAACTGCGTGTATTGAGGCCATACAGCACAGACAAAGACGCCCAATGTTGTGTGTCTGTTATAACTGTACAAAGGTAGAGTTAAAGAGACAGCTGGTAAAGCCTGATAGAGGCTGGACACTCTTGGGATCTACTTTTTTTAACCCTGTAGAGTCTTTGTCACTTGAGGTCAAGGAGGATGGTGGTATGCTTCTGAAAGGAGGAAGGGGTTAGACAGCCCCCCCCTTCTAGCCCGCTCTGTGTTTTTCAAGCCCGGGTGACCTCCAAACCAAATCATGTCTCAAGGAGCCATGGGGGGCTATTGTTCTGCAAAGTAGGTCAAAGTCCGCAGCTATCAAAATCCATTTGGCCTGATTGGAGAACAGTGGGGATGGAGACAGGGAAACACAGGCTGCAAGGCTGATCACACTTGTTGATATAAACTGAAGGAACAGGAACTAATGATAGTATTATTTCTATTTCATCCCCCTCTTTCTCATCCTCATCATCTCCTAAAACTCATACAATATCTTCATCCTCTTCTTCATTGTTCATCCTCCTCCTTCTCCTCCCCTTTCTCCCTACCCAAGCACTCCCTCCTCCCTCCTGCTTTTGTATAGTGTAATTAGTCATGTGGAACATATGGAGCATCATATTACATAACCCAACAGCAGCTGCACTCAGCCTGGATCAGAGATAATGCAAATCAAGTACCAAATTGCTTTGGCACAGCAGATCTGACATATTTAGGAGCATCATAAAAAACTTGATGTATTCTGTGTCTCTTTTAGAACAATGCCTTGTTAGTGTTGGCCTCTTTCTTCATCAAGCTACCAATGAAACTGTCACTATATAGCTTACTGATGTGCAACATGTTATGCTGTTGTCTTATTAGTAGAGTTTGGTGTTTGATTAAGTGCAGAAGGAAGTAATCATTTTTAAGAATGCAAACACTGCCTAAATGAGATTACTTAAGTAAAGAAGCATGCCCCAATTTTAAAACCTACCATTTCTATTTGACATAGATAAACACATTTACTTGGTTTCTGTTTACTTTAGATGATAAAAAACTATATACATGAACAGATCAGTTTTTGTTTTATTCTATATTATTTATTCAATTGTATGTTGACTTCAACCTACAGTTATACAGTATGTTGTATTTTCAGTGGATTTATGCGTTGTGTTTTATGTGCTTGAAACAGTGCAGAATTATTAAAAAGGTATCAAGGGACTGAGGGCCATCATCTCCTGAGCCCAAACACTGAATTGTGAACAGTGGTAAAACCAGCCTGGCTCAAATAAGCTCTGTCACCTCTTTGTCACTCACTTTGCTTAAACCATAATCACAGACTATTGGGTTCATTAGCCATGTATTATAATATTGGCTGAGTTAATCCTGTGAGCCTGTTTCCTGGTTTCTGCCACCATATGGACAGGAATATATAAGCAAAATGGTACATCCAATGACCAGATTCAGACACACTGGATTATTATTAGGTATTATGTAATGACTGTAATCTGAGAATATTTCTTCTTATTTGTCTCCATCTTTGTAGTTGTTATACAGACGCTGAGATCAAATTAATTATCTGTATGCATCGTTGGCAGTTCAGCATCGACTGTCTCTTTAATTTTCAATTGATTTGCTTCTTAACAGCAGGAAGAATATATAAGATAATTTGGTCAACTTTTTATAACTGAGTGAAACGTGGAGTTAATCCCAGTGTCCAGTCATAAAGTGAGAAAAATAAACACATTAAAGTGTGTTTATCTATGTCAAATAGAAATGGTAGGTTTTAAAATTGGGGCATGCTTCTTTACTTAAGTAATCTCATTTAGGAAGTGTTTGCATATTTAAAAATGATTACCTCCTTCTGCACTTAATCAAACACCAAACTCTACTAATAAGACAACAGCATAACATGTTGCACATCAGTAAGCTATATAGTGACAGTTTCATTGGTAGCTTCATGAAGAAAGAGGCCAACACTCACAAGGCTTAACCAAATTAAGCAAATGGCAGGCACAGCGTTGATGCTTTGGGAGCTCAAATTCTGATCAATCATTATGATTTAGGAACTCTGACACTTCAGCGAACTCCACTCCTTCCTCACCCTCATTCTCTTCTTCCTCCCCTGGTTCTGCATCACCACGGACTTCATTGTTGTTTGTCTCCTCCCCGAGAACTTTGAAAGCCTTTAGGAAGTTGGAACCGTTGTCGGTGGTTGTTCTCACAATTTTGTTCCTGATTCAATATTCTGAATGGATGTCATTGAGTGCAGTGGCCAAAACATCAAAGGTATGGGAACCTCCCAAATGTCTACAGGCAAGGGGTCTCATTTATAACCGTTGCGTACGAACAAAAAGGGGCTTGAAACGTGCGTACGCCACTTCTCACGCAAACGTTAGGATTTATAAAAACAAACTTGACGGACAAATGTGCGTATTTCCACGCAAACTCTGACCCATGCGTACAAACGTTTTGGAGACGGGAAAGTGGCGATGCAGACGTGAGGTGGTGAACTGCAGCCAGATTATTGATCCAATTCATCAATTACATTAAAACAGCTTAGTTTTGCTTGCTCGAAATATCTGTTCCACACAAGCCTTTTAATTTAAAAATACATAAAACAACTTACAGCAAATAACGTTCAGATTCGATTTAACAGCGGAGTTACAGAGCCGAGTCATTAATAGGTTTTAATAATATCTTCTAACACTTTGCCTGTATCATCAAAGCCATGGTGGTGTAGTCGGGTTGACGGCTTATCTCCCGTGACGCCCTCAGGTTATCCTCACGAGGCACCGTCCGCTCTCGCGCAAACACGCATTGACCGGATCCAATAAATATCCAAAAAATCCAATATCGTGATGAGAGACAATTAAAATTATATTCAGATTTTAATTTGTAACAAGTAACGAGGTATTCAATGTCAATGTAACGGAGTAAAAGTATATATTTTTTCTTTTAAATGTAGTGCAGTAAAAGTAGAAGTCCCCAATAATATAAATACTAAACGAAAGTATAGATCCTCAAAAAAACGACTCAAGTACTGTAACCAAGTACTTTTACTCCGTTACTTTACACCACTGGTAATTATGAACTAAAACCATGATGACCCCCAATTTTCTCTTGTTAGACTCTTATATTCTAATACTGTTCTAATACTTGGCCCTAAACACCTTAGAGATACATTATCAAATGATATAGCTGCTATACGACATTGGCCTTGCTTCCGATGAAACAGTCAGGAACTTGGGAGTGATCCTGAATTAGACTCAAAAAGACGCAACAAAAACCAGGCTAACTTGTCGTCCCTATAGTCTCTTAAAGTAGAGTAGGAGCCAGAGCTTTCAGCTATCAAGCTCCTGTCCTGTGGAATCATCTCCCACTTTCAGTTCGGGAGGCAGACACCATCTGTAGTTTTAGAGTAGGCTTAAAACCTTCCTTTACGATAAAGCTTATAGTTAGTGCCGGTCCATGCTTGAATTGGACATGTCCTTTTCGCAAAAAGATGCAGAAAAACTAGTCCACGCCTTTGTTACATCCAGACTGGATTATTGTAATTCCTTATTATCAAGCTCCAGCAGAAAGTCGTTAAAGACTCTGCAGCTTGTCCAAAATGCCGCAGCACGTGTCCTGACAAGAACTAAGAAAAGAGACCACATTTCTCCAGTTTTAGCTTCGTTACACTGGCTTCCGGTTAAATCTAGAATAGAAATTAAAATTCTCCTCCTCACCTTCAAGGCCCTTAATAATATGGCACCAGTATACGTCAAAGAGCTGATAGTACCTTATCAACCCACTAGAGCACTGCGCTCCCATAATTCAGGCTAACTTAAAACCTTCCTTTACGATCAAGATTATAGTTAGAGCTAGTCCAACTTGTGTTAGACCTGCTCTTAGTAATGCTATTATAGGTCTAAAATCTTTGGGGACACATGACACATGGAGCTTCTCTTCCAAGCTTCTCCTTCCTCTTCTCAATCTTTATCACATAAAAGAAATTCATATCTCATCAATACATGTTAAGACTTGACTTCTTCCCCGGAGTCCCTTTCCTTATTGTCTGCAGATTGTGGATTATGATGGTGGAGCGCGAATTAGAGATCATGATCGTAAGGGTGGATCCTGTAAAGCGGATTCTGTATCGTGCTGGCTGATCGTGATAACAATGGCGGATCCTGTATCTTGTTGGCATCTGATAATGGTGGTGGACCACGATTGAGGTGGCAGCTGATGGTGGATCCAAATGGTGGCAGTGTACAATGTCTGTGGACTGGTGGCATCCGATCTTGATGGTGGGTCATGATCGTGGTGGTTGCTGACCATGGACTATGATTAAAACAAGACTGCTAGATATATTATATTTCTCCTCAGATACTCGACCATTACTGACAATAATCCATCAATTCATTGACCTTCCATTATGCTACAAAGTATTTATTCTAATCAATGCTGCAAATACGCTTTATCTTTCTGATGTTCTCCATTACAGTTGTCATTTATTGCATTTCTGTCCGTCCTGGGAAAGGAATACCTCACATGGATCTCTGAGGTTTCTACGTTCTTTTTACCTTGTTAAAAGGTTGTTGTTGCTTTGTCGGGTATGAGCTCTGACTAGTTATAATGAAAACAATGAGAGTGTATCTATGTTATTAATGATAGCAGCAACAATTCATATAATAATTATAAGTACAATAAGTATTATTGTTAATCATAATTATAATAATAATTATTGTAAATGGCAATTGTTGGAGTCAGAGATACCTGCAAAGAGAGAGAGAGAGACAATAGGAGAGAAAAAAAACACATAGTCAGTGACATGTAGTAAAATAAATGTATGAATGTGGGGGCAGAGAGACAGCGAGAAGGGAAGAAGTGATCAGTCCTGGCGTCAGTTTGACCTTAAATGTAGAGATGGTGTCTACCTCCTGAAACCAGAGTGGGATCTGGTTCCACAGGAGAGGAGCCTGGTAGCTGAAGTCTCTACCTCCCATTCTGCTCTTACAGATTCTTGGAACCACAAGGAAGCCAAGTGATCTATTTTGACAATACGGTGTTATGAACTCCAGGCCTTGATGTTCTTGAGACAATCCTGAATTTGAACTAAGTATTTAGATTCATCAGGCTTCAT
Organism: Limanda limanda; assembly: GCF_963576545.1. Classification (NCBI taxonomy): domain Eukaryota; kingdom Metazoa; phylum Chordata; class Actinopteri; order Pleuronectiformes; family Pleuronectidae; genus Limanda; species Limanda limanda. Next base: position 33,585,263 of record NC_083638.1, on the reverse strand, counting down.
AGATATGTACAGCTGGGTGTCATCTGTAATATACTTATGTGGCGCTTTCTAGTAGTATCAGTCAACGAATAGAACCTTGTGGAACTTCATGACTAACTTGTGTGCATATGGAGGAGTCATTGTTAACATTGATAAAATTGAATCTATGTGATAAATATGATTTAAACCACCCTAATGACGTTCCTTTAATTCCAACACGTTACTCCAGTCTCTGTAACAGAACCTTATGATCTATGGTGTCAAATTCTGCACCAAGATCTAACAGGACGAGTGTAGAGACAAGTCCATTATCTAAAGCCATGAAAACGTTGTTAGTAACTTTTAACAGTGCTGTGATGGATGGATGGACACAGCTGGCTAGAATCAGAATCAGAAGGTATTCATTGCCAAGTAGGTTTACACCTACCTGGAATTTGCTCTGGTTATTGGTGCATACAATATACATAGAAACATAAAAACACAATAAATACACCACACATAAGAAAAACAATATATATTTACTCACTTTTTCTCATATTTATACAAAGTAACATTTATTTAGACATAAACATATCTATATAAAAATATATCAAAGATAAAAGATATAAAAAGTGAAGTAAAAAGTGAAATGCAAAATGCAAAACAGTGTCAAATTGCAATATGCAATGTAATGCAGTATTATATAATATAATATAATATAAGGCCAACTGCAGCCGGGAAGAAGCTGGTCTTGTGGCGGGCGATTTTAGTCCTGATGGGCCACAGCCTCCTGCCAGATGGAAGAACCTCAAAGAGTTTGAGACCTGGGTGGGAAGAATCGGCCACAATCTTGCCTGCACGCCTCAGGGTCCTCGAGGCAAACAGGTCCTGTAGAGATGGCAGATTGCAGCCAATAACCTTCTCAGCAGAGCGGATGATACGCTGCAGCCTGCCTTTGTCGTTGGCAGTGGCAGCAGCAAACCAGATGGAGATGGAGGAGGTGAGGATGGACTCGATGATGCAGTTGTAGAAGTGCACCATCATTGTCTTTGGCAGGTTGAACTTCTTCAGCTGCCGCAGGAAGTACATCCTCTGTTGAGTCTTTTTGGTGAGGGAGTTGATGTTCAGCTCCCACTTGAGGTCCTGGGAGATGATGGTGCCCAGGAAGCGGAACGACTCCGCAGTGATGACTGGGGCGTCTCTCAGGGTGATGGGGGTAGGTGGGGCTGGGTTCCTTCTGAAGTCAACAACCATCTCCACTGTTTTCAGAGCATTGAGCTCCAGGTTGTTCTGATCACACCAGGTCACCAGATGGTCAATCTCCCACCTGTAGGCGGACTCATCCCCATCAGAGATGAGCCCAATGAGGGTGGTGTTGTCCGCAAACTTAAGGAGATTGACGGACTGGTGACTGGAGGTGCAGCTGTTGGTATACAGGGAGAAGAGTAGAGGGGAAAGAACACAGCCTTGAGGGGAACCGGTGCTAATGGACCTGGAGTCAGAGACATGCTTCCCCAGCCTCACGTGTTTCCTCCTGTCAGACAGGAAGTCTGTGATCCACCTGCAGGTGGAGTCAGGCACACTTAGCAGGGACCGCTAGTCCTGTAGCAGGTCCGGAATGATGGTGTTGAAGGCAGAGCTGAAGTCCACAAACAGGATCCTGGCGTAGGTTCCTGAGGAGTCCAGGTGCTGGAGGATGAAGTGAAGGGCCATGTTATCTGCATCGTCTACAGACCTGTTGGCTCTATAGGCAAACTGCAGGGGGTCAGTGATGGCTTTGAGGTGACATAGCACATGCGCTCAAATGCCTTCATCACCACAGAGGTCAGGTGTTAGGCGTGTTTGTTTATCCTTTAAAAGAAGATTAGCCGAACTCGGTTTGTTCAATCAAGTATTTATTTAGGAAGCAATGAACAGGTTAGAATCAGCAAAAACAATGGGCTTCCATACACTAGTTGTATTAGAGCGCCAACAAACATCCGGCGCCTGTCCATTTTATAACAGTAGATCTTCGTTCCTCCTCGAAAGCGCGCAGGCGCAGGCCATCCTGCTGGCATTTGAATACGGAAGTGAACAGGGAGCCACTCCCAATGACGCTCCTACTACTCTGATAATTGCTAGACAACTCTATCCTGACAGTCTGATGTTGTCTCATAACCTAGCCTCGAGTAGAAAATGTCATGTTCCTGCTCTCTCGGCTGCACCAAATGAACCATAACAAAATCCCTCTGCTCTCTTATCAAGACAGATGTGAGACTGACCATCGTTGTGACGCACATACATTCTAATTTCACGATTAAACACTTGGAAGGAAAAGGTAATTATTAATCATTTGTGTGAAGGCATAATATCTAACTAAAACTACTCCTATCTTTATTGTTAAGAGTACAAATATAATTTGAAATGATTCTATCTTTATTTGTTTAGAAGTCTGTCAGCCACAACCTATAGTAAAAATATTGAAATCCTCACAAACCCTCTTTTCACACCCTTTAAATGGTGTGACCACTTACTGGGGATTTCATGTACCCCCCAACCTTCATCCCATCCAGTGCAAACCCGTCCTCATCCTCATGATCATCATCCTCAGCATCTCCTTTGTCCTCAGCAATAGCTTCCCCATCAGCATCACCTTCCACAGCATCAGATCAGCTGGGGGATGAGGTATGTTTTCCTTCATCAGAGCCGTGGTGAAGATTTAATTTTGCAATTTCAGAGTCTACAGCCATGTCATATCATGGTGCGTAGAGGTGGAGAGGGCACTGGTCACCCAGCCACCAGGGGCGGTTTGGTTTTGGAAAAAATGTCTTTCAAGAACTTCCTATCATAGTGCACACATCCCATTGCCAGTAGCAGGTCGAGGGCCATTTTGGTTCTGTGTGACCAAACATCATCGTAGGAGCGAGCTGTTCAGATATCAGCTCCTTTCAGATCTACTCCAAGAACAAAATAATCATAAATTGTTAGTGAGGCTTTTTCAATTTGTCATAGGAGTTTACGAGTCAATGATCTGGATCTTAGCCTTGTGAAGATCCTTTGTGGAATTGATACTCGCCTACAGGCCACGTGGACCAAGCCAGGGGTAGGGCGTATTTGGGGTGGAGGAGGTGGAGTTGTCACTAGAGATGAGCCGGATACTCGGCTGAAACGAGTATCCGGTACGGATAAAGCACTTTTGCCGAGCACGAGTATTATACGAGTAATACGAGTCAATATCTGTGCTCGGACTGAATGAAAATCCTCAAACAGCGTCACAGCGCTCCTCCCCTTCACACACCGCTCTGCTCACTCACTCACAGAACAGCTCTCAGTCACTCAGGTTCTCGGGTCTTTTCCGTTAACGTTTAGGGTTTCTTCAGCTTGAAGTTTGTTTTTATTTCAGTTTGTACTTACTTATTAACCAGTAGAGTTCGGTTAAACGTGGGTTCGTTCAGACGTGGTGCTGGTAGAAAGCAACTCGTCTCTGCCTGTCGGAGATTTTTTTTATTTTTTTCGCTGCATCGCTCTTGTTCACATGAATGTGATTATACCGTGTTTGTTTTGATTATCCTCATCTGAAGCAGGAGAGACCCGCATCTCCTGTCAATCTTGTCCCCGGGAAACAGTCTCCCCGCCCCCCTCTCTCTCTCTGGCTCTCTCTTACTCACTCATACACACACTCACACACACACACCTGGTGTGGAAATAAATTAAAAAAAAATTAAAATAAAAAAATCATAAAAAAATTTCAAAGTTAAAAAAGAAAGTTATGTTGAGTATGAAAACACTTGTTATTACATTTCACTTCAGAATTGCAACAGCATGTGTTGTATTCATTGTTGCAAAACTTGTTTTGTAAATAGTTCGTTTGCTATTGTGATCAAAATCACAAATCACACCCACTTCCGGGTCAGGCCCCGCCCACTCCGAGTACGGATACGGATACAGATAATTCATATGGTTAACAGATACAGATAATGCTGTACTCGCTCATCCCTAGTTGTCACCAAGATCAACAATCTGAATTTCAATAAGCAGCAGATATGACAGTGTTTGAGTATTTGTGTTCAGACCATTTTCCAAAATTTATTCGACTGCTTCATTACACGATAATTCAGAAGCTTTGACGTCAAACTGTCCTGTGATAAAACAGGAATCACATACAAAGGACAAATGTGTGAGACATGAGATTCAATCAAACGTTTCAGAGTTGACAGCTGAAACAGATCAAACAATTTAAAAGTTATTCTGCCACAATTTTCTTTCATAATAAAATAAAAACAAAAGACAGAGCTTAACAACACCTTTCAAATTAAGGCGTTGAGATAAAAAAAATATCAAATTCTAGGCAGCACAGAATTAGGTTTAAAGTTAAGTTTGAATTTCTCCTGATATGATTGATTTGGCTCATATAGAAAACACATGAATGAATTCAGTTCTCAGAAAATAAAGGTAAGTAGACCAGACACAATTATCCTAAGCTCTCAGTTGATATAATCGATAATTGTTTTCAACATACATTTTTGTGACATAAAGAAAATAGAAAAAGGTGTGGAATATAGATTTATATTCCACAGAGAACAGATAGATTTTCCCTTCTCATCAAACCCGAGCAGAGCAAAGCTGACCAGCTGTATCTAACTTCACTGTGCTCACTTTATCAGAGCAGCAACTTCTCCATACAAAAAACTAAAAACATTGTTATCACATTCATGAAATAATAATTATTATTACTATTAAATTAACTGTTGCTGCTATTATTAATGACATCATTACATGTATACATATCACTCATCATTTTCTTTATAAAAAACAGAGCTTAAATATGGTTGTTACACAACTTTTGCTTCCCCCTCTCCCCTCTATCCTCTTGCCCCTCGATTACACTCACCTCTCCTTATTTTTTTCCCGCTCACCCCAACTGGTCGGGGCAGATGGCCCCATTGAGTCTGGTTCTGCTACAGGTTTCTTCCAGTTAATAGGGGGGATTTTTTTTCATTGCTCATTGTGGGATCTGGATTTCTGTATACTTTTTAAGGTCTCAAATTTGTAAAGTGACTTGAGATTATTTATGCTATGATTCATTGCTATGCAAATAAAATCGAAAGAGGTATAAAGCCTTACTGAGGATATGCATAATATTGTAAGAATTAATGAGTTGGCTTACTGTGTGCAAGTTTGTGGTGAAGTTAGTTTTGTGAGAAATAGTTTTGGTGTTTGAATGTAACAAAGTACATTTACTACATTTCATGCATCTTTATACTTCAATTACCCTACATTGGAATACAATGACTGCACTATTTCTATTGTCAACTATAAACTGATCACTCACAATATTAAAATAGTTAATACTTTTTTATTGTGGCTGATTGATGTACTGATACTCTTAACTATTACATTAACGTTGTTGAGCTAATACTCATGGACACTTCTTAATGTATGTACCTTACTCTTTATATCTCCCCACTACTCTTGACAAACACTTTGATTAGAACAACTAAGTGGAATAAACTGAAATCTTGTGCAATATGCCAGATTTGTGGGCAGCATATGTGTGGAATAATGAGTATCCGGGTCAGGTGGCCAAACGGAAGCCAGTCCCAGACTGTCAGTCTGATGTCCATCTCCTCATTCACCTGCTAATAGGATAAAAAGCAGAAGGGTCAGGGCTAGGCTGCCAACGGAGCGTAGACTAATGCTTAACGCGCGCCATCATAGCCCATCTGCCCCAGATTGACCACTTAACCCATCCATGGGGATTAGGTATATTACTCACTACTTTTGTGTTTGTGTGTGTGTGGTTGTGGAAGATGGGTGTAGCTTATATGTAATTACCAAATGCACACTTCATAGTAAGTTTTCCATTGTTTGCTCTCGACTTTCAAGATGACACATCCACATGGATTATCCACCCTCATACCCAGTAATCCTTTAGTCAGAGTGAACTAGCGACCCTGGTGGAAACCCGTGGATATCTCCCTTGTCTATGTTTTAAGGTGAGCTGAAGTTGCCGGTTACACAGGTACCCGATAGGAAACACCACAGAGGAGCTGCCTGATAGATTACCTGATTAATCATATTACAATGTCATAATACCAACAATAATAACATAAAAATAGCTAGAAATTAGGGTATAGAGGGTATATATGAGGTATAGAGGGCAGCCTTGTCTTGTCCCTCTGAATAGGGTGAAGTATTTAGAGACAGTCTTGTTGGTATTATCTGAGACTTGCAGGTCTTTATATAATATACTAACGCGAGAGCAGAGGTAAGGGCCTAAGCCAAAACTATTGGGAGTGGAAAGTTAATACGTATGTTCAATCCTATGGAACGTTTTCTTGGCGTACAGTGACACGATGACCTCTGGGCTATAATTGCTTGTGGAGAGATACATGTAAATCCCTTTAAACACACTATACAGTTGTCTACCCCTGATAAACCCTGTCTGGTCTATTTGGATGATTTTGACTAGTTATGCTTATAGTCAGGATGTTGTAATCACAACAAAGTAAAGTGACAGGGCGGTATGACTCACACTTAAATGGGTACTTATTCTTTTTAAGGAGCACAGATATGCTCGCCTGATTGTTAGAAGGAGAGATATAGTTCTGAACACTTCGGCTTAAACGTTAATGTCAACAATTTGGTCACAAAAGTTGGATAAAATTCAAATGGGAATCCAATGGGGCCTGGTGCTTTACCTGACCTAATTTACTTGATTGCCTCCTCGATCTCATTTATGTTACCTTCAATGCTGTTTCCACTTCCCCTTATATAGGGACTTGCACTCCCTTAAAGATGTTTTCCACAAGGGCTACATCACACTGTTCAGAGGTGTTCTTCATAAAATTACTTAAATTGGTCATTGCAGCTGTGGCTAAGGGGTAAGAGCAGTCATCAGCTAAACAGAAGAGCGGCAGTTCGATCCTAGTCTTCTCTATTCCGAAAGGAGAAGTGTCCTCGGGCAAGATACTGAACCCCAAATTGGGTATATCCTATAGAGAAAAGTGCTGCACATAAATTGACTGTATGAATTTTTGTATGAATGGGTGGTAAATGGATTTGTTTTTTTTTTTACATGTATTTTTATTGGTTGTTAGACAAGATGTACACTGTCACACATGTTGCAATATTTCAATTAAATTTCTTTTTGTGTCAATGTACAATGAAACAGTAGCATTTTAACAATTTACATTTTTATATTTTTATAAACCCCATCCCACCCTAACATTCCCTGTGCCACAAAAAAAAAAAAAGGAGGGGGGGGGGGGAGTTCTCCTAAGATGAAAGCGTTTGCGCTTTACGTTAACGCCCTATACTAATGAGAGGGGAGAGTGACAAGTTTGTCAAAATAGACCAGTAAAGGGTCCCAGACTTTGTTGAATTTTCCGGTTGATCCTCTAAGAAAGTATTTAACTTTTTCAATTTTTAAAAACATCATCATATCAGAAAGCCACACAGATGCCTTCGGTGGTAATTGTGATTTCCATTCCAAGAGAATTCTCCTTCGAGCAATTAGAGTGGCAAAGGCAATAACATTTTTCTTGTTAGTGGCTGTCGCAGTGTCGTTACCCCTTACCCCAAATATAGCCATTAAAGGGCTAGGTTGTAGATGTAGGCCAAAAGCAACATTCAAAATCCCAAATATTGATTTCCAAAACTCTTCCAACTTGGAGCACGTCCAGAACATATGAGCTAGGTCTGCGTTAGTGGCTTTACAGCGATCACACGTATCATCTAGTTCAGGGTATATTTTTGCAAGCCTGGCCTTACTATAGTGAGTACGGTGGAGAACTTTAAATTGAATCAGATTGAGGCGTACACAAGAAGAGGTTCCATTTACACAGCTAAGAGCTCTAACCCATGTCTCGTCTGAAATGGCTGTTCTTAATTCTTCCTCCCATTTTGTCTTGATGTCTTCGGTTGATACACTACTAAACGACATAATTGAATTATATAAATTAGAGATTTGGCCCTTCAAAGTTAAGGGAATCTTTAGTATGACATCTAAGTTTGAACTTTCCGGTAATTGAGGGAACGATGGGTTGTACGTTTGAATAAAGTGGCGTATCTGAAGATATCGGAAAAAACTGGATTTAGAAATAGAGTGTTTTTTGGCCAAATCCGTGAAAGTAGGAAAAATATTATCTATGAAAAAGTCCTTGCATGTAGTAAGACCCATAGTGTTCCATTGTATGAATGTGACATCAAGTTCAGCAGCTGGAAAAAGGTGGTTATTACATATGGGACTTAGCATAGAAAGGCCAGACAATTTAAATGTTTGCCTGAATTGTATCCAAATTCTTAGGGATGAGCGCACTACTGGGCTTGAGGAAAACTGTGATGGGGAGAGAGGACGTTTTGTTGTTAACAGTGCAGGAAAAGATGACAGATTACAGAGCTTTGCCTCCTCACTTCACCAGACCGTGTCTGGGGCCTGAAACCAGTACATTATTTTTTGCAGATTCGCTGCCCAATAATAAACCCTGAAATTTGGGAGAGCAAGCCCACCCCCTTTTCTCGGTCTTTCAAGCAATGTTTTACGAAGTCTTGAAGATTTACCTCCCCATATGAAACTTGAGAGTAGGGCATCAAGTGAACGGAAGAAGGATTTTGGCAGGAAAACTGGGATGCTCTGGAACAAGTATAAAAATCTAGGCAACACATTCATCTTGACGCAGTTGATTTTCCCAGCCAAAGAAAGGCAAATAGCACTCCATCTCTGGAGGTCAGATTTTAGTTTCTCCATTATAGGTGTGAAGTTGGCCTTAAACAATTCAGAAAAAGAAGGGGTGATATTTATTCCCAAATACTTAAAACCTGAATGTGATATACAAAATGGCAAGTCTGTGTCTGGAATCTGCTTTGCCTTATCATTGATAGGGAAACACACGCTTTTTGAATAGTTAATTCTATAACCTGAAAAACCACCAAAGTCAACCAGAATCTTCAAAAGTTCGGATTTACAGGATAGCGGGTCCGTTAAAAATATTAAGAGATCATCAGCATACAAGGAAGCTTTATATTCCATCTCCATCCTTCTAATGCCATGTATGGATGGTGTAGTTCTAAGTTTAATTGACAGGGGCTCTATCGCTAAAATGAACAGTAATGGGCTAAGTGGGCAGCCTTGACGCATGCCCCTAGGTAAAGGAAAATACTGTGAACATAATTTATTAGTGACTACTGCAGCTTTAGGAGATGAATATAATAGACGAATCCAGGACATAAATTTCGGCCCAAACCCAAATTTACCCAGTACAGCAAAAAGATATTCCCATTCTACTCTGTCGAATGCCTTCTCCGCGTCTAGGGAGACCACCACCTCTGGTCCTCCCCCAGACGCTGGAGAATGCACCACATTCAGGAGTCTACGAATGTTAATGAATGAGTGACGGCCTCTCACAAAACCGGTTTGATCATTTGAAATTATGTCTGATATTATGGTGTTTATTCGAGAGGCCAGAATTTTAGACAGTATCTTAACGTCCACGTTCAGTAAAGAAATAGGCCTATAAGAGCTGCAATCCACCGGGTCTTTACCAGGCTCTTTGGGAGAGCTGTCTGTTCAAACGAGTGCTTAAACATATTGAGAAGCAAAGGGATCAGTTTGAAGGAGAATTTTTTATAGAATTCGACTGGGAAGCCGTCCGGCCCAGGGGCCTTCCCGCTCTGCATGTCCTTAATTGAGTTATCTACTTCCTGTCGGTTTAGAGGTCTTTCCAGGTTGTCCCTTTGTTCCTGTGCAATTGTTGGAGTATTCAGGGTTTCTAAAAAATTAACCATAGAAGAAGTGTCCTGAGGGAATTCTGAGGTATATAACTCAGAATAAAATGTTTTAAAGGTATTATTAATTTCTTGGGGATCAATTGTCAATTCTTGAGGTGTTTTCCTAATTGTTGATATGAGTTGGGCAGACGACATAGCCTTTAACTGGTGAGCAAGTAGGCGTCCTGCCTTCTCCCCATGTTCATAAAAGAATGCTCGTGATCTTAACAAGTTATGTTCAGTCTTTCCAGTAGATAATAAATCATATTTTGCTTTCAGATTTAATTTTTCTTTGTATAGTTCAGGCGTTGGAGTTGTTGAGTACTGATGATCAATTTTAAGAATAGAATCAATGAGCTCCTCCTGTCTTTGTTTTCTTTTTTTATTACGTGAAGCCGAAAATGATATTATTTGTCCCCTCAGTACGACTTTTAATGTTTCCCATAGTATGGATGGTGATACGGAGTCATTCTGATTGGTTAAAATGAAATCATCTATTGCTTTAGACATGAACTGACAAAAATCTGCATCTGAAAGTAATGCCGTGTTAAGTCTCCAAGTTGGCCTTGGTGGGCAATTAAGTGTAAAGCCAATATCAAGGATGACGGGTGCATGATCAGATTCTACAATAGCAGAGTAGTCTACAGATTTCACTGAGGCAAGAAGACGCCTATCAATGAAAAAATAGTCTATTCTTGAATAAGACTGATGAACATGTGAAAAACAAGAGAATTCCTTTTTGTTTGGATTCAAAAATCTCCATGGGTCAATACAGCCAAGGTGCGTCATAAGACTTAAAAGAGCTCTGGACATTTTGGATGAAGGTGCAGATTTGGGACTTGACCGGTCCATGGCTGTGTCCATCACGCAGTTCATATCACCGCCAAATATTAGATGATGAGTATTTAAATCTGGTAATAAGGTGATTATCTTCCTGAAAAAATCTGCATCATCCCAGTTGGGGCGTAAATACTAACCAAAACCACCGGGGTGTGATAGAGACGACCTGATACTATAACATAACGTCCCTTGGGATCTGAAATTATTTTTGAAGCAGTGAAGAGTACTTTTTTATGGATTATAATTGCAGCACCTCTAACTCTGTTACTAAAGGTTGAATGGTACACCTGACCTATCCAGGCCTTTCTAAGCAAAACTTGATCCTGTACTCGATCCTGTAGGTGCGTTTCCTGCAGAAATGCAATTTCAGTGTGCAACCGTTTTAAATGTGAAAAAATTCGCGCCCTTTTCACTGGGCCATTCATGCCTCTGACATTCCAGCTAACAAAACGTACTGCAGACCCTCCAGCTAAAGTTGTGTTTGCTCTATTCATAGCTTAATAAACAAGCGGATTGGGTAATGATACGGCTGAAATGGATGGTGCTGTATAGCCAGATCGGGAGAATATAAAAAGGAGAACAACGGGAGAAAAAAATAAATAAATAAATAAATAAGAAAATAAAATAAATAAATGAAAAAAATAAATAAAAAATACCCACCCTGGAACATGTGTAAACTCTAGGTTTGTTCTCTGAACAGTAATGAACCGCAGCTATCTTACTGTGACTATGCTTCCAATAGCCCATGCGTTTTCCCCCTTACACAATGCTCCCCACTCTCACTTTAACAAGTATACACATTCAGCGCATTGACTCTGAACAGAGATTAATAACATTGTAGTTCCCAGTCAACATAAACAACCACCATTATTGTAACTAGTAGGCAGGCTAACTTAGCATTATTCGAACTACTGCATAGACAGGATAGATGGCTAAATGATAAATAAATGCATCTGAACCATAGGATCTGAACAAATAGTCTAGGAAAGTAGTTTTGCTTTGGCTACGCCCCTCTCAGGCTGCAACGTTAGCCAGCTGACAACAAACATTCTGCTATCGATTATGAAAGTGATACAGACTGACACTAGCTTCACTTAAACTGTAACAGCTCAAATTAACCAACCTTCAAACTTATTGATCACTTCAGCTCGATGGAATTCTGTCGGTCTCAGATTAGCCCATTTAAGTCAGAATCAGTCAATTGGTCCGGCAACCCGACGGTCATAGAACACCTTGGCAGCTTCTGGTGAGTGGAAAAAGAGAGTCTCATCCTCAAACTGAACTCGGAGGCGTGCGGGATGCAGCAGGCTGAATCGTATCTTCTTCTCATAGAGGAGCTGCTTGACGTTTTTAAATGCAGCGCGTTTCTTCGCCAGGCCCGCAGACATGACCGGGTAGATCCTCAGTTTGGAGCCGTTAAACTCCACGTCGTGCGTCCGGGGCCCACCGCAATGCCTTTTCTTTCACATGGAAACGATGGAAACACACCACAAAGGGACGGGGCGGCTGTCCTTCTCGAGGTCTTTGGCCGGGAGAACGATGAGCCCGCTCCAACTCCGGTGGGTTTTCAAAAACCTCTTCGCCCATTGCTTTCATTAGCAGGTCGGATACAAACTTGACGGTGTACTGGCCCTTCTCGCTGTCCTCCGGGACGTTCAGGATTCTCAGGTTTGCTCTGCGAGAGCGGTTCTCCAGGTCATCAACGCGTTCGAGCAGTGTGGCATTTTGCTCCTCTAGCAGTTTTATTTTCCCGTTCGCTGTGAAAATCGCACTGAAGTTATCCCCAGCCAGAACTTCGGTTGCGCTTAGCCGTGCTTGAAAGCCAGTAACAGTCTCTGTCAGTGCATTCACGGAGGACTGAAGCGGGGCAATTGACTCTTGAATCAAAGCAGAGATGTCCTCCCTGAGAGAAGACCGTTGTTTCGACAACTCGGCTACAAGCTGGCTCACGGAAACAGCCTCGGCGTTTGCAGTCGTTCCACCACCGTGTGGGCTAGCACTAGCCATAGCAGCTACTTTGCTAGCAACACTAGTTCGGGTTGTTGGCGCAGCACACAGCGGCGGCGCACTGGTCGGCTTATTCTTACTCATCTCGCCAAAGTTGGTGGCCTTTTGTCTGTCTTAGACTGATTTAAGCAGTTGGATGCCCTGAGTGGCGTTTTTAAAGGTTAATATTGATAAGTTAGGTGGGGAGCTCTGCCTTCGCGCGTCCTACCCCTGCATGGCCAAACCGGAAGTCCCGGTAAATGGATTTGTATAGAGCTTTTCTAGTCTGATGTAGATGTCACTAATAATTGACAGCCACTGTTGTTTATTCTTGTGAGCACTTGCACTGTATGAAATGATTTGGCCTCTGATAAATGCTTTTAATGTTTCCCATAAGACTCTGCATCTGATGTAGGATGAGTTTTGAGTTATAAATCAATATGTGTATTTATAAATTCCACAAATGTCTCATCAGCTATAAGCTTTGTGTTAAAGCGCCATGTTCGCTGAGTCGGTTCATTATCTGGGAGGCCTAAATTTGATACGACAGGGATATGATCTGAGATAACTGTGCTTTCATAGTCTGCAGGGACAAGGGATCTGAATCAGAATGTATTTATTGCCAAGTAGGTTTATTTAGCAATGGAATTTGCTTTGGTTGAAGGTGCATACAATGAACATAAAACATAAACACACTTTGGTCTAATAGAAAGTAGACTTTCTAGAATAAGATTGGTGTGCTGGAGAAAAAAAAGAATTGTTTTTTGCTGGATGTTTAAACCTCCATGGGTCTACAACCCCATAAACGACGAAATTAATTTGTGGAGGTGAGGGGGCTGGGAGAGCACCCTCCCCTGCACCACAGAGGATCAATCAGCACAGGCGAGAGCTGTAAGCTGATTGGTCCTTAAGCTTAAGGCAGCATGTGAGCTCCCTCAGGACTGCCGGACACAGAGGACTCAGAGACACTGAGCGAGACCCGGAGCAAGACACTGAGCTGAAAAGCTCAGGGAGTTTAAGTTGGCTTGGAATTTATGTTGTGGTTATAAATGAAGTATGCTTAAAAGCAACATGTGTGTCTCTGGCTGTGTGTGGGAGAGCCCCATGGCATGGTCTACTGCCACAGAATGAAAGCACAGAGCACAATTCCAGGGTGTACTCAGCACAGCGTGTGTGTTATGGAAGGTTTTTTGAATGCTGGTGAAACTCAGGCAGCAGCTGATGTCTTATGCAGAAGATTTTAATGTAGACTTGATCAAGGAGGCCAGAAGGTAGAACAATATAACAATGCAAACAGTTTAATAGGAGCAATTATTGCCCCCAATTCTGAATATGGCTCCCACACCATCCCCATATTTCTTCCTTTAAAAGAACATCCATGAATGGCTAGAATTGCTGTCACTCTCTATGTTACATGTAGGTGTTCCCACCTGCATCCCTTCTTTAAAAACCCTAGCTCCAGTGCGATTGACCGTCTCGTCGATAGCTCTGTAAGGTCATTACGATTAACATTCGACATAATAGCGCCTCTAAAAAAGAAACATGTAAAACATAGTAAATTAGCTCCTTGGTATAATTCCAAGACAGATGAGTTAAAACAAGTATCAACAAAACTGGAAAGGAAGTAGCGCTCCAGCAACCTGTTAAATATCTCCTAGACTGGAAGAATAGTGTTAAAGCATGTATAAAATTCCTTATTATCAGGCTCAAGCAGAAAGTCGTTAAAGACTCTGCAGCTTGTCCAAAATGCAGCAGCACGTGTCCTGACAATAACCAAGTAAAGAGACCACATTTCTCCAGTATTAGCTTCGCTACACTGGATTCCGGTTAAATCTAGAATAGAATTTTAAATTCTCCTCCTCACCTTCAAGGCCCGTATATGGCACCAGTATACGTCAAAGAGCTGATAGTACCTTATCAACCCACTAGAGCACTGCGCTGCCATAATTCAGTCTAACTTTTCGTAACTAAAGTCTCTAAAAGCATAGTAGGAGCAAGAGCTTTCAGCTATCAAGCTCCTCTCCAGTGGAATCATCTCCCACTTTTAGTTTGGAAGGCAGACACCATCTGGATGTTTAAGAGTAGGCTGAAAACCTTCCTTTACGATCAAGCTTATAGCTAGAGCTAGTCCAACTTGTCTTAGACCTTAGTTATGCTGCTATAGGTCTAAAATGTCAGGGGACACATGACACACAGAGCTTCTCTTCCCAGTTTCTTTTTCCTCTTCTCCCGACTTCTCCCCGGATTCCCTATGCTTTGTCGTCCGCAGATCCAGGGCCGCGGCTGCGGCCACATCGTGGATTATGATGGTGGATTGCGTATCTGAGATCCTGATCGGTCGGGCTGGCTGATCGTGATAATAAGGGCGGATCCTGCTGGGTCATTGTGGTAATAATGGCAGATCCTGTATCGTGTTGGCATCTTATCGTGATGGTGGATCAGGTTCGTGGTGGCTGCTAACCACGGAATTTGATTACAACAAGACTGCATGATATACAATATTTTCCTTTCTCTTATTGAGGGTTAAGGGCAGAGGATGTCACACCCTGTTAAAGCCATATGAGACTATTTGTGATTTGTGAATATGGGCTATTCAAATAATATATGATTGATTGATGCAGCACACACCCTCTGATAACCAACTCTGGGTATTTGTGACTATCCTGAGAAACATGAAGTTAGCGACACCGACAACCACAGTCAAATGTAAGATCAGAAGGCAGAGTTGCAGTCTTACACGCTTCTCTACGCTTCTATCAGAGCAGTCACCCCCAATATCCCATACAAACTGTGTCTGCCCAAACAAACTAAAATTTTATTGAATTGAATTGTCCCTAATTGACAATCTGAAAATATAATCATCCCAAATTGGCACCCACTAGCAACAAACAAACAGAATACAGACATGCAGCAAACAATAAATGTGCATGTTTGTGGTGGAAATGGTCTGTATCTCAGTGTTTTCTGATGTGGTGATGGAGCAACCACATAGTGCCTAAACAGGAGAGGCGTAATACATTTAAACCTAATAAAAGTTAATACAACCACTATATCTGTACCAAAAAATTTTAAGGATAAAATTTGGTTTCTGAAATATCAGGCCACCAAATCCCTATTAATTTATTATCTTATTACTGATAGTCAGATCGATTTATTCTGTCTAACTGGCTGCAAAAAGATGAATATCTAGGTTTAAATGAAGCGATGCGCATATTCCTCGAAGCACAGGCAGAGGTGGAGGGGTTGCCGCAATCTTTAAATCTGACATATCAACCCTTGACCTAAAGATAGTTATAACTCCTTTTAATGTCTCATCATCAACCTTGTACATCTAAGCCTGAAATTGCATAAACCAGTTCATCTAGTTATCATTTATCGTCCACCTGCCCATTACTCTGAACTTTTATCTGAGCTTGTTCTTATGACAGATAAAGTCATTACAGTCTGTGATTTCAACATTCATGTAGATGTTGCCAATGACAGCCATAGTTCAGCATTTAATTAGTTATTGGAATTAATTGGTATTACTCAACATGTAAATAAACTGACTCACTGTTTATATCACACTCTTGATATTGTTCTGACATATAGTATGTGTCACGGCTCATCTTGTTACTCGTGTTTTTTCCCAGTTCTCTATGTTCCCCTCTTTTTCTCCTCCCTCCCTGTGTGTGCATGTGTGAGTTAGTGTTCATGGGCGCAGTCTCCACTCCTGGCCCGAGTTCCACACCTGGTCTCGATCACATAATCAGCAGCCCTGGAAGAATCGCAAGATTGTTCAGTCACGTCAGCACTATACTCACTCGGCCGCTTTGAACTACCAGTGAAAATTGTATTTGTATGCTTCTTGTGAATCATCTAACGTTAGTCTTCTCATTATTATCAGGATGTCCCAGTGTTATGACTCTGAGTCACATTGGGTGTATGTGTATGTTTATGTGTTGTTCTCCCTCCCTGTCTGGGGGTGGTGCTGTTACCCTTGCTCTGTGTTTTCCACTGTCAACGAGAGCTCAGTGAATACGCTCACCATGACTGTCCGCTCCTCTGTCCGGATCAACACAGAATGTATTTCCCCGGAGTCGCTTCTCATCCGCGGTAGCCAGCGCGTTGCTCTCGTCCGGCTGGCGACATAAACAAAACAAAAGTTATTTTTTTGCACTTTAAAACAAGTTAACTGAGGGCGGCTCGCTCCAATACGAGAGAACTCAGCTGCTTTTTGTTATTACGGAGATTCGACGATTCTCAGCGTCAACCAGCTAACGTTAGGTTAAATTTGCTGCTTTTAAAGGTAATTTTATCCGTGTTGGTTTATTCTTTGTTCGTGTTATTAGTGGTGCGCGGTGTCCCCTGCCCGCCCCCCTTAAATCGTGATGTTTTACAGATTCCTTGCGAGTGTCATTTCTCTGCATATTTATTTTTCCTGCTCAAAGCATATTCATCACCGTGATTGCTGTTTGTAACGTTATATCTGTCTCAGTAGCCGCTGTTTACCTCGGTCTCTTGTCACCAGTCAGCTTATACCTGCAAAGTCCTGACGAAAATGTCACAAAGTGTCCTTGGGCAAGATGCTGAACCCCGAAATGGCCCTCATAGAACAACAAAGTGCTGTCAATAGCCTACTGTATGAATGTGTGTGTGAATGGGTGAATGTCAAACTGTACTGTAAAGAGCTTTGAGTGGTCATCAAGACTAAAAGCGCTATATACAGTGGGTACGGAAAGTATTTAGACCCCTTTAAATGTTTCACTCTTTGTTTCATTGCAGCCATTTGCTAAAATCAAAAAAGTTCATTTTATTTCTCATAAATGTACACTCAGCACCCCATCTTGACAGAAAAAACAGAAATTTAGAAATTTTTACAAATTTATTAAAAAAGAAAAACTGAAATATCACATAGTCATAAGTATTCAGACCTTTTGCTGTGACACTCATATTTAACTCACATGCTGTCCATTTCTTCTGATCCTCGAGATGGTTCTACTCCTTCATTGGAGTCCAGCTGTGTTTAATTAAACTGATTGGACTTGATTAGGAAAGGCACACACCTGTCTATATAAGACCTTACAGCTCACAGTGCATGTCAGAGCAAATGAGAATCATGAGGTCGAAGGAACTGCCCAAGGAGCTCAGAGACAGAATTGGCAAGGCACAGATCTGGCCAAGGTTACAAAGGAATTTCTGCAGCACTCAAGGTTCCTAAAGCACAGTGGCCTCCATAATCTTTAAATGGAAGAAGTTTGGGACGACCAGAACTCTTCCTAGACCTGGCCATCCAGCCAAACTGAGCAATCGTGGGAGAAGAGCCTTGGTGAGAGAGGTAAAGAAGAACCCAAAGATCACTGTGGCTGAGCTCCAGAGATGCAGTAGGGAGATGGGAGAAAGTTCCACAAAGTCAACTATCAGTCACTGCGGTTACATGTGTCCGATTGAAACCCGATTTCTGGCGTTGTCCGGTTTCAATCGAAGATCCATGTCATGTAACTCCGCAAATCTAGATTTCTTGTGTCCGACTGAAGTCGGATAACCACCCCCAGATAAGTAGATCGGATTTGGCCGTATATCGGACAACGCGCGCATGTAACTCTGGAAGCTAGACAACAACTGGAGAAGACGTCTTTGCGCATGCTTGAGATCCTGCCCCCCCTCCCTCCTCCCTCCTTCCTCCCTCCCTCCCTGGCCGTGACCCGGAAGTCGACACGTAGATAAAATGTCGCTGCCCGGTGCCGGCCGGCACTCGCCATTACCATTCTAATCAAATGCGCCGTTCGCATTCGCAGTACTCCTAGAGTAAACATGCACAACATCATGTAGAGGGACGTAGCTTCACCTTGCTCTCCGTTCGTCATCTTTCTCGCATGCTGAGTTGAAGGCTGTTGTTGTTTATGGTTGCTAGTGGTGACGAGGTCAAGCGGAAATGGCTGTATCACCACTAGCTGTAATGAAAACAGCGCCACCTATCGTAGCGGGGTATGAGATGCTTTCGGACAAGAGTCGGATTTCTCAGTGCCATGTACCCTGAGATAGAGCAGTTAACCCCCCATGGATAGAGAAACCCGATTTCGGCCGAAATCGGGTTTCTGCCATCATGTAAACGTAGTGACTGCAGCCCTCCACCAGTCGGGGGTTTATGGCAGAGTGGCCCGACGGAAGCCTCTCCTCAGTGCAAGACCTATGAAAGCCCGCATAGAGTTTGTCAAAAAACACATGAAGGACTCCCAGACTATGAGAAATAAGATTCTCTGGTCTGATGAGACCAAGATTGAACTTTTTGGCGTTAATTATATGTGTGATAAAAACAAGGCACTGCTCATCACCTGCCCAATACAATCCCAACAGTGAAACATGGTGGTGGCAGCATCATGCTATGGGGGTGTTTTTCAGCTGCAGGGACAGGACGACTGGTTGCAATTTAAGGAAATGCGGCCAAGTACAGAGATATCCTGGAAGAAAACCTCTTCCAGAGTGCTCTGGACCTCAGACTTGGCCGAAGGTTCACCTTCCAACAAGGCAATGACCCTAAGCACACAGCTAAAATAACAAAGGAGTGGCTTCGGAACAACTCTGTGACCATTCTTGACTGGCCCAGCCAGAGCCCTGACCTAAACCAAAATGAGCATCTCTGGAGAGACCTGAAAATGGCTGTCCACCAACGTTCACCATCCAACCTGACGGAACTGGAGAGGATATGCAAGGAGGAGTGGCAGAGGTCCCCAAATCCAGGTGTGAAAAACTTGTTGCATCATTCCCAAGAAGACTCATGGCTGTACTACCTCAAAAGGGTGCTTCTACTCAATACTGAGCAAAGGGTCTGAATACGTATGACCATGTGATATTTCAGTTTTTCTTTTTTAATAAATTTGCAAAAATTTCTACATTTCTGTTTTTTTCTGTCAAGATGGGGTGCTGAGTGTACATTAATGAGAAATAAAATGAACTTTTTTGATTTTAGCAAATGGCTGCAATGAAACAAAGAGTGAACATTTTAAAGGGGTCTGAATACTTTCCGTACCTACTGTAAATACAAAACCATTTACCATTCCTGTGGCGGTATTTCAGGTTGCGGCAGGTGATTGGAGGATAGGCTGATGGAGCTCACCTTAACAAAAACTCACCTGCTGATGCCGGTTGCCTTTGTTTTTTCCTGGCTCCCAACACATCCATAATGTTTAATTTATATACGCTCCTGATCAAAATCTTAAGACCAGTTAAAAAATTGCATGAATTTGCATTTTGCACTGTTGGATCTTAGGAAGGTTTTAAGTAGAGTTTCAAAATGCAAAAAGAAGAAATGGGAACAAGAGCCCAAAAGTTGTGAGCAGGCAATTTATTGAAAACAACAATTTAACTGAAGTAGGCTGTTCATCAGCTGATCAAAGTTTAAGACCACAGCTCAAAAAAAACAAAAACCTCCTAAAACAGAAATTAAAGTGTCAAAAACTGACTCAGTAATGAGTAGCTCCACCATTATTGTTGATCACTTCAAAAATTCGTTTTGGCATGCTTGATGCAAGTGTTTCCAAAAGGCTAGTGCGAATGTTGCGCCAAGTGGTGAAGATGGCTTCACGAAGGGCATCCACTGTCTGGAACTGAAGTCCATTTTTGTAAACTTCCCTTGCCATCCATCCCCAAATGTTCTCAATTGGATTAAGATCAGGGGAACACGCAGGATGGTCCAAAAGAGTGATGTTATTCTCCTGGAAAAAAGTCTTGGTCAGACGGGCATTGTGTATTGGAGCGTTGTCCTGCTGAAAAACCCAGTCGTTACCACACAGACGAGGACCCTCTTTTTGAAGCCCTTCCTTCGCAGATGCCGTCTGATGGTTATTGGGCTGCAGTCAGCACCAGTAATGGCCTTAATTTGGGACGAGGATCGTCCCGTGTCTTGACGGACAGCCATTCGGATCCTCCGGCTGAGCGCTGGTGAGATTTTTTTGTTCCATAACCCTGAGGATCTTTCCTGAAATGCAAAATGACTGTCTTACTGCGTCCAACCTCAGCAGCGATGGCACGTTGTGAGAGGCCTTGTTTATGCAGTTCAACAATCCTACCACGTTCAAAGACGGTGAGCTTTTTTGCCTTTGCCATCAAGAGATCTTCACAGTGTGATTACTTGACAGGAAATGACATGGAATCCAAGTTTTTGCACAGATTTTGGCTTTTAAAGGCTTTGGTCTTAAACTTTTGATCAGCTGATGAACAGCCTATTTGAGTTAAATTGTTGTTTTCAATAAATTGCCTGCTCACAACTTTTGGTCTCTTGTTCCCATTTCTTCTTTTTGCATTTTGAAGCTCTACTTAGAACCTTCCTAACATCCAACAGTGCAAAATGCAAATTCATGCAATTTTTTAACTGGTCTTAAGATTTTGATCAGGAGTGTATATCATTAAGCTTATAATTAGGGCTGGATCAAGTGAGCCCTGAACTATCCCTTAGTTATGCTGCTATATGTCTAGACTACTGAGGCAACACCCATCATGCACTGAGCACCCCCCCTGACCTCCTATGTAAAATGCCTTGAGATAATCTATATTATGAGTTGGCTCTATACAAATACAATTTTATTGAATTGAATTGTCCCTAATTGACAATCTGAAAATATATTCCCCCCAGATTGGCACTCACCAGCAACAAACAAACAGAATGCAGACATGCAGCAAACAAAAAATGTGCATGTGTGTGGTGGAAATGGTCGGTATCGCAGTGTGTTCTGATGTGGTGATTTTTCTTTTTGAAGGTGTAAAGTATACTTATACTATGATCAGAAGTGCAACATTTTAAGGTGACATTTTCACAAATGAACGTAAAAAAACAAGGATTATTACCGTAAGGAACATAAGGTTAGGAATACAGGACAAATCTATTCAGTCTTTTGTTTTATGTTCAACAGTGGATGTCCTTGTGTGTAGACAAATAAATCCTGCTCCACGATCAATAGTCCATATTACCATGATTCTAATAAGGAATTAAGCAGCAGAGCATTTTTAGTCGATTAGGGAGCAGCTGCTCAATCAATAACCAGGGTCACTCCCAGAAGGTTAACAAATGTCACATTAAAGTTGTTTTCAGCCATGAACTGCTGACTGCAGCAGGAGTTTGTCTAAGTCGGACACTTCACAATACAGGATCATCTTGGGTTTGGGCAGGTATCGTGAATCAAAACCATAGATGCTTGGACCACGATTTCGGTTTTGATTAGAGAATTGTTACATCTTAATAATCATTCATGTACACCCTTTCAAAGAGCAATATCTTTTTTATTCTTAAGAATATTCAGGCTGACATTTGATTTAGAATTAAACATATTATAATATCTTCAATAAATAAATAATAAATAAAATAAACCACCATACTTTAAACAAAATTGCTCTTGAATAAATATTAAACATTTGGCACAGAGTATATGTTACCAGCTTGTAAAAAGCACGAGATGGTTATGATTTAGATGACAAACTTTAAATAATGTATTTAGTAATAAATCAAAGGTGTCAGATCATGAATCCGTATTGCTCTGGCACTGTGGTTGTGTGTCACGTCTTGTGTCGTACTAAATGACAACGATGAGTGTTGGTGTTTATTAGTTAAAGTTAATGCAGGTCAGCAGGACTGGGCAGGGAGGACACAGGGAACTCCAGCATGGTGCAAACCAACCGCTGCTTCTGCCCTGAACAACAAAGTGAAAACCCCTGTATTTACTGTTCTTTAACAAAGTGGACTTACTGCGTGGTCCAACTCAACTGACTCTCAAAACGGTAGGTTCCAGTGCTCCTCTTCTACTTCAGAAAAGGCCCATTACCGCGAAAGCCAAAGGCATGACTGGAGGAACCTCTCCTCATCGTAGTCTGGCTCTGTATTGTTAAGTGACCGGCTAATCCACCACATTAGTTATTTGCCTTTTTCCAAGGTTCAATGGTGGAGCTCCTGTCTCCAACGATTCCTGAAAGGGAAAGACATTTCCTTCCACCTGACCACAACGACAATAAAACAAAATTGGTTCATCTCGATTCAGTCTCCATCAACAATTTGGCAACAACATGGATCAAGCCTCCGTGCATCCTCATCAGGGGTAACTAGCACCAGCATGAAATGAGTAATTTCCTCTGCTGCCTCCACAGCCGAAGAATGCAACATCAGCTTTGTGCCAACTGTGTCAAATTTATCTCCGGCAAGTCAGCTTTCTTTTCATCCCTGTGTTTGCAGCTTTCACATAACTGGCACAAACATTCTTTCTTCCCATCATCAGTCCTATCCTACCCTTCCTTCAGCTGCTCACAACAGTACGGCTTCTTTTCATCCATTTTCATTCTATGCAGCACAAGAGCCCCATCCAGTAACTCTCAGGCCCAACCTCAGGCAAAGCAATTTGGTTTTTCCCAGTCAATCCTATTTCTTCTAACTGATCTTTCCTTTCCTCTCTCCCTCCCCACCCAACCTTTTAACTTCCCCAACAACCAAATGTTTCTTTTGACTCTCTTTCAGAAGCCTATGTTGGATCCTAAACAACAATTACAAACTGCCTGCCAAACTACAACTCTTGATGACTTTCTTGTCATCACTTCATCTCGTCAAAACTTCACATCCTTGCTCCACTATCAAGGTAGTAGACATCCCTGCATACCTTTCCTCAGACAAATACAGTGGACCTCTCTGCTCTTGTCCAACTGTCTCCTGGCAGTCAGACGCACCAAACACCAGTTTGTAGCCCTTCCCGGCCACCTCATTTACACCATTCACATAATTCCTCAAGCCAATTCCTAAATAAATGCTACATCCATCCCATCTTTCGATGATAGAGTATTCCTGGACAATGCATGCAAAATGTAAATGCATGAATGGCCTTTTCCCTAGAGCAGGGATCCCGGACCACGGACCGGTACCGAGCCGTGGGTCATTTGGTACCGAGCCGCAGAGAAAGAATAAACAACTTACATTATTTCTGTTTTATTTATTATCTGATTCTGAACGTTGTTTTATATTAAAAAATGACTGGATCCTCT
Source organism: Limanda limanda (assembly GCF_963576545.1). NCBI lineage: Eukaryota > Metazoa > Chordata > Actinopteri > Pleuronectiformes > Pleuronectidae > Limanda > Limanda limanda. The sequence goes on along the minus strand of NC_083638.1, from coordinate 33,561,737 downwards.
CCGTTATGACTCATGCTTTACGCATGTCAAGACACTTGTCTCTGTCACGTGACTTTTTCACCAAACACAAACCCACACGGTATTTGTCGGACCCATTTGTCAACAAACCAGGTGAATCCAGCATGTCTGTGCAAGAAGAAGATCAGCTGCTGGAGATCGCAAATGACGGCGGCCTTAAAAGTATGTTCGAGAAAACAACTCTGCCGGTGTCCTGGATTAAAGTCACAGCAGAATACCCTGAGATCGCCACAACAGCACTAAAAACTCTGTTGCCATTTCCAACATCATATCTGTGCGAAGCAGGGTTCTGCTAGCCTGACGTAGTCGTACTCTTTCTAGTCAGAATATGAGTCTGAGACAGCTCCATTGGGCTGTGATTATGGGGCGTGGTTCAACCGAACCAGGAAAAAAAATGCCTCTTCGCTCAATTGGATAGACCTACAACCAATCGTAGTATGTGACGTATGTTTAGCGACGTTGTGAGTTATTTACTAAGTCAGACAGTCAAGACTTTCTCTTACCACAAAAAAACAACACAGCGTGTTTCCTCATTGAGGTCTTTATTTCAAGATGAACAACTCTTGTGGCAGTTAAACGGGATCAATTCAATGGTTACACTTGAAAATAAGCACTGCTGTGCTCCTAAAGGCCGGAGCATGCTTCTGCGTTGTCAGGGGCCCGCAAGCACACAGTTGTGACGCAGGACTCGTTGTCATTCATGGTTTTCCAACCGTTGCGCGTGTTGCCATGCAATTCCCTTGCGGGCGGGTGACGCTTGCAGGGCTTTGCCGTCTAGTTAGAAAAATTGGCCGACGCACGTAAGCACGTAAGAAGGGCTACGATAGCACGTAAGTGGCCCGGAAGGGCTCTTGCGCTTCCGGGCCCGTGAAAACGCAGAAGCATGCTCCGGCCTTAAGCCCCGCTGAGGGAGCAGCTAGCCGCTGAGAGCTAGCTCGATTTGACGGCTCTCGACCTCTCAGTCCGGTCGTTGTCACGCCCTCACTTTCGGAACTCCTCACCCAGACCCGGGTCTGTCCGGGTTCCCTTCCCGTGGACTAACAGTCCGTGTGCGGACATGAAGCCGAGCTGCGGACGCTAGCTCCGGGCTGCTGCTTCAAGCTGCTAACGTCCTCGCTATGCTGCGTTCAGGGCAACCTCGTTCAGGGCAACCTTCTGCCACATAGCGAACATGCAATAGTTTTATCGATGAAAATATAATATCCACCTCGTCATGCACGCCGAGTTGCATCACCATGCCTTGATGGCGTTTCTCTGTTCCTCTTTCAAAATTAATGCGCTATCAATGTCTTCTAAAACAGACTCAATGCCAGCATCTAAACATCTCAGCTCTCCAGCGGCAAGCATGTTTGTGGAAAACAAAGTCAACCCAAGCGCTGTTTGATGACGTAGTTGATTACCTAACTGCTGATCACATATCTATGGTTGATCATCTGTCCATCATCGTATAAAGCCCTGACAATGTGATTGGTCCGAACAGCTTCTGTTCGGAGCATAATTTCTCCCCAATGGAGCGACTCCAGACCGAACTTCCCGACCAAAACATTTTGTGGGCGGGGCTAAGTTCGTCTGGCACCCAGGCCAGGGTTCTGCTGTGACGGCAACCAAAACGAAAATTACGGAGTAGACTGGACATCAGCAACACACTTCGGGTGTCATTGTCACCCATTATTCCTAGAAGGGACCGCCTTGTTGCAGAGAAACAGGCTCAGGGCTCCCACTGATTCAGCGTTGCGGTCAGTTTTATGTTTCATGCACTTTATATTTGTTTTTTATTCGTGATTTATTCATTGTTACTCACTGTTGTGTTGTTGGTGCCATGTTACAAGAACGCTGCTAATAAAGTTGTATAAGAATACACATCAGTTTAACGTTTATTATTATTATATTTAGAAAATACCCCAGTTTTTATGCAGCGTGTGCGTAATGGAGCTTTGGTATCCGTCCATCTCGTTAATTCGTTTAATAATTATATTATGTTTCGTTAATCTACCAATGTCACCAGAGGCCGTACCTGTGAAAGGCTGTATCATCTACCCATTCTCTGAAGTCCGCGTCCTGGGCGTTATCCTGAACTCAAGTCTGTCATGAAAACTGCGTTTACCAACTCAAAAACATCCGACCCTCACTTTTAAAATCCATGCCTTCATCACCCCCCGCCTGGACTACTCCAATCGAGTCTTTTCTTGGGTACCAAACAAAGCCCTGGACAGGCTTTAGTATGTGCAAAACTGAGCTCCAGTTAAATCTGGCATCACCTACAAACCAGGATCTATTCGATACTTTGACCGAAGTCTACTCACCACTCCCCACATTAGAATGCAGAACTTCTGGGGACGGAGCTTGCATAATGGTGGCCATTACCCTCTGGAATGCTCTGCCAATGGAGATTGACAATGCCACATCCCTCTGGACATTCAAACTACTCGTAACCCTTTTTTATACAAACATTTTTTAATAAATAATAATAAACTATATTTGTGTAGTACTTTTTAAAAACAGAGTTTACAAAGTGGTTTGACAACAAAGAAAGAAAAGTCATTTAAAACCTGAAACGAAAAAGCAGTAAAATGACTTATAACAAATTAAAGAAAAATAAGTGACAAGAAAACAATAAAATCACAGTATCGCATGAAAGCAAGTCTATAAAAGTTGGTTTTAAGAAGTCACTGACTCAGTGAACCTTATTTCCCTATGTAGGCTGTTCCAAAGCCGAGGGGCTCTGATGACGAAGGCACGGTCACAATTTGTTTTCAACCGCGACTTTGGAACAGTAAGCAGGGCTCCACCTGAGGATCTAAGGCTGATCTCAGGCACATAAGGGGTCATTAATTATGTGGTTTAGCTTGGGGGTGCTTTAAAAGTGATCAATAAATCTTAAAATCAATTAAAAACTGGACAGGGAGCCAATGGAGAGAAGCAAGGATCGGGGTGATGTGATATTGCCTTTTAAGACCAGTAAGAACCCAGCTGCTGCATTCTGAACTAATTGGAGGCAAGATTGACTTTTGGCTTATGCCAGAGAGGAGGGAGTTATGGTAGTCCAGTCTAGAGAAGACTTGTGCATGAATAACTTTTTGAAAGTCCGGATGTGGAAGTACGGGTTTCATTTTGGAGATGGTTCTGATTTGTAGGAAGCAGGACTGGACTATTTTTATTTATTTGTGTTTGAAAGGGAGTGATTGATCATAAAGTACTCCTAGGTTTCTAGTAACAGGCTTAACATTGATTGACCAGGTACCACGGCTGTGTTCAATCTGATTGAAGGGGTTAGGTCAAGCCTGCATTAGGTCAACAAAATATTAGGAATCACACGTAATTAAGTGAACATCATGTACAGAATACAACTAACTTTATTTTATTTTGAAGGTGCCTTTTTTAAACATTTTTACCTGACTTACATCCTGAATGCTCGCAAGCGGATGATATGTTGGCGAACGGAGTTTAGGAGAGATGTGAGTTCGATTTTAGTCCGCAAACATGTCAGCCCACGTTAAAAAAAGAAAGATCGATACAGAATGCAGAGTTTTTAACGAGACATGGGCTGCTAGGTATTTATTTACTGAAGTCAAAGGGAAAGCCGTGTGCTCAGTTTGTGGAGAAAAGAACGCTGTTTTTAAGGATTACAATTTGAACCGCCATTACGAGACGAAGCACGGAGAGACTTGACCGATGCAGAACGTGCACGGACATCGGAAGCTTTGCTAGCTAAGCTGCAGAAGCAACATGATTTTTTCTCCCTTCACGTGCAGTGTGGATATTGCACCCAGTGATGTTCAACTTGAACTCATTGACCTGCAGTCTGATACACTACTGGCAGAGCACTTTAGGTCAGTATCACTGCTGGAGTTTTATTCTTCTCTCAAAGAGGAGAACATTACATACATGAGGAGGCATGCTCAGAAGATGTTAGTTCTCTTTGGATCTACTTACATATGTGAACAAACATTTTCTGTGATGAAGTTTAACAAATCCAGATACAGATCCTCTCTCACTGATGATCACATGTCAGCTGTCCTTCGCATTTCCACCTCAGACCACATCATGTTTAAAACTGTAAGGAAAGATTTCCTCTGTTAGGGATCTATTAACAATCATTAGAATACTGGGCTCAACTGTGTCGATAAAACTGCGTCGATAACCTCTTTAAGAAATTTGTTACGAATTATATAAAGGCTGCATGTAGTTCGTTTCATGTGGGTTATGATTTCAGATAAAAATGACAGTGACACAGGCTAAAATTTGCAAAAATATGTATGAATGTCCCTCTTGGCATTTAAAATGGCGTCAAAGAATCATTTGTTTCCTAAAGTTATTCACATCTGTACCTCTATTCCGTTTTAAACTAAACACTGTCCCATTTTAGAACATAGGAAAAGATGGAAAATATCCATGGTATGTTCAACCACACAAATTAATCCCTATCACCTGTTGATGTCAGCAGATGTTAGTGAGCATCAGTTGATGTATCTACCCCAGCGCAGGGACTGCACAAACAGCACAACGCAGTACGGAAATTTCAAGGGTGTTTATTTCTCCAATTGTTTGCTTCACCCATGCCACCTTTATTAAATAGCAAAAGTGGGTGGAATATGCTGGTTTTTTTGCTTCAGTGACAACAATCAAAATAATAATTAATGGTCTCATTGGTAGTGTGGAAGAATATTTGTGAAAAAATAAGCTACATTGTATATTCAAGTATGAGTAACTAGCTTTCAATGTGTTTTACTGCTACTGCAGAGTCCAACATTAAGATTATTTATATGCAGGGTATGGCATACGTGTCAATTGTTTTTTGCATGAAGAACGAATGGTTGGCCATTCACTCCTACTAAAGTGACTCATTAACAAGTTGTTATGGTATTGTGGTCTGCACCACAGAAAGTGAACCTTGTATGGAGGGAGATCGTTTTTGTTTTGAAATGACAATGTATTAGTTGGAATGTAGCCTAAGGTTTCAGATTCATCCTTGGGGCCTTCACTTTGCACTGCATTGTGTGCGTGTGTGTTTTTAGGATCTGATTAAAAGTTTAAATTCCATTGCCTACACCATAAATAAAGGATTTAATTGTACTTAACTGCTAATTTTGCACTCTTTATAACTTAAACACACACACACACACACAGGTGCATGCACAGGAAAAAAGAGACATGGACAGCTAGCTGGAGAAAATGTTATTGTATGACTAAATGCTTTGTGTTTACGTGACAAATAAATATATACAAGTCTACAAATCTACTATAATAAATCACCAACTATCTGCAACTGAAAATCTGCTTATTTGTGAAGCACTTTTTAAGGACTGAAGAAATTTAAACCGCACTTTTTAAAAGTTTTATATCTGCACTATTACTTACATACCTGAAGTATTATAGGATGTGACTGTTAAATATTTACAGTCCACACCCTCGACCTCGGGGTTAAGCTGCAGGGAGTCCTTATCAGCTATCCAAATCCCCCAGATCTGATTACAGTTTGAGGAAATAAAAGCAGCGCTCTCAAAGCAGCTTATGTAGGGTTCTTTTGGGCCAACTGCTTTATAAGGCAAACATTCAGAAGTTAAATGAGTAGTGATTCTTTAAAAACATACTGTACCCGCCTGAATGCACATCTGCTCCTTCAAAAGCGTGTTTCGTCAGTCATAACCAAACAAAGGCGTCAAAGTAGCTGTGATTTTGTAACCATATCAATTATACAGGACATACTATCTGTATAATGTACCAACTAGTTAATTCTGTAAAATAGATTTATTGTTCTGGGTTTTTCCATGCTGTTTAAAATGAGGTGCTCCATGTGACTATGTAAAGATATGTCCAAACTGTTTCGGGAATAGTTTGCACACTTTAAAGACATGATGCAAGATCTATGCAAACATATGCAAATAAGATGGGTTGAGTCTAACTCTAAGCACGGATTTCCCAGGTGAATATACTCCTGGACAGCCAGACCAGGCATGTTGGAAGCTGTGGCGAAAACATTTTTTCTAACTTGTGCCTTGTCAGAAAAATCAGTGTTCAGAAAGGTTACTTATTAGGTTATCATGAAAACCTAACATTCCCACTGAAACCAGATATATATTTATGTGATTGGAAACACAGGTTTTTCTCTGTGGAAATATAAATCTCTTCCTATCAGAGAGGATAGCAAAAATAATCATTACTCTTTACCAAACACTGCACAGATTTGTGCCCTGTGACAAAGATGAGAAAACTATCATCAGTCTGGGGAATACAAAGAGCTACAGAAAGGCCCAATCCCATTTCACCTCTTGGCCCTACCCCTACCCCTACCCCTTGTTTTCAAGGGTTATCTTGCCCCCTGAAACTGAGTCACAAAGGGTAATGGCTGAAATCTTCCCCTACAAATTGGGACAGCCCCACGAAAAAAAAACGTAACATCATCAGTAATTGTCGCGAAAACCCGACACATCATTAGGCAATGCGAAAAAATACAGGATTATATTACAATCGTTATCCTCATTTTTATTTATAAATTGTGGGTCTCTCTCCCAGCCTACCCCTACATGTGAACGTACAAAGCGGGAAATGGGATTGGGCCTAAGAGTGCATTAACATACTGTGAGAAGATAAGAGTGATTGAAAAAACGATGGGAAAACAAACTCATCCATTTGTCTATTTTTTTATCTGCACTGAGGTAGGAAGATTGTGGAGGTTTTTCCTATTGGGAGCTGAGTTGACTGATGGTGGAAGAACACATAATACAAATTTTAATGTACACAACACACTTGACTCAGCTTTTGACTAAAGGCCTCAGCTGTGTGCAGGAGAAAGGTGTAATAGGCATCTACAATAGTAGATGACTGCAGCTGGTGGAAATCCTGGCATTTATCAAGAGTCTGAACTCTTCTGCATGCATGTGTCTGTAGTTGTACCATCTAGTCAAATGAGCTGTATAAAATACAGTGAGATAAGATAATATATTCCTCCCGCATAGTATAAATTCCTTAAAAAAAATGTAAACATCAAAGCAGCTTCATGTATGCTCAACAGTATGAATGTATTTAAAGGGGACATATTATGAAAATTCCACTTTTGCAGTGCTTCTACACGTTAATTATCTAGCATGTCTACCGTCCCCAAAACTCTTGAAAAAAACAACTCCCGCGCTTTGTTGTGGTTCCTCTTATTCAGAATTGATACACTAGAGTGCGTCCAATGGGATTACGACCCGAAAATATGTCATAGTCTCGCTACATGGCCCAGCTCCAACGGCCCGGTTAGCTTGTGAGCTAAAGCTAGCCGGGTTCCCCCTGGCTAGGGGAGCTAACCTAGTTAGCTTGCGGGCCGGCCCACCGGTCAGCTCGCGGGGCGGCACTTTTGCCGAGTACGATTATTATACGAGTAATCGGAGTCATTCTCTGTGCTCGGACTGAATGAAAATCCTCACACAGCGTCACAGCGCTCCTCCCGTCACACACGGCTGTGCTCACTCACTCACAGAACAGCTCTCTGTCTCTCAGTCACTCAGGTTCACTGCGCATCGGGACTGTTCCATAGGCTCAGTCAAGGAAGCAGAAATGATTCGTTCATTTCCCGACTGGGTCTTCGGGTACGAGTCTTTGGAAAATTTTTCACGAGACCTGCATTGGCTCAGTAGAGGAGCGCTGGAGATGTAGCGAGGGACGTTCACTGTCTCCCGGAGAAATGAACACTCTGTGTTTTTAGTATGGAAAGACGTGAATTGTATTTGTTCACGGGTCATGGTGACTGGTTTTGTTGTTTTCACTTTACATTTACACTTACTTTACAGTAAAGTAAACCTCTATTAAATACAGTACAACATGACAGTTTGTAAGGTTTGAAATTGTCATTTATTATCACACTGGCATTTAATTATCACGGCAAACAAATACACTGCACTAAACTTTAAGTGTTAATGTAAGGTGAAAATAGCAAGGCCAGTCTGTGTGACTTGTGAACGAATGTGGATCGCGTCTTTCTGTGCTGGGAACACAGAGTGTTCGTTTCTCCGGGAGACAGTGAACGTCCCTCGCATCTCACTCACACACACACACACACAAACACACACACACACACACACACACCTGGTGTAGAAATAAATTTTAAAAAAATAAAAAAATCATAAAAAAATTTCAAAGTTAAAAAAGAAAGTTATGTTGAACCAGCCCACTTCCGGGTTAAATCACACCCACTTCCGGGTTAGGCCCCGCCCACTCCGAGTACGGATACGGATAATTCATATGGTTAACAGATACAGATACAGATAATGCTGTACTCGCTCATCCCTACAAATGAGGTCAATGCTGTGACTTGTTTATTTAAGTGATTTGGCTGATCAGATGCACTTTCATGTGTACAAACAGGCTTTAGCTGCTATAAGACATATACTGAACTCTGGAGATCCTCCAGAGTTTCTACGCAGGGGCTGTATGAACTTAGGTTAGGGTTAGTTTACCAGAGACTTTTTTTGCCTGCCCTCTAGCATAAACTCTGCAGAGACTCTTGAGGATCTGATGTGATCCTCTGCAGGATTCACTGTGGGGTCTGAATAGAAAACCTTCTGCTGCATTGTACATGTCTGAATGGAAACCTCTGGAGAAAGTCCGGACCCAATTTTCTGGAGTTCCTCTATAGGTCATATCTGAAAATGGCTTATGCATCTCTTCTGTCTTGTAGTCAGCTCAGCCACACTAGCTATGACCACTCATACCCAGTACATTTATTCAAGCCAAACCTATAGAAAAAATGACAAAAATCAGAAACATAAATATGAATTCAGTTTTCTTAATAAAAGAAGTGTGAGTGTTTAGAAAAATCCAGAGGAGCAGAGTCACTTGTTGACCTGCGGAGAGTAATGTGCCTCAGTGCAGTGGCACTGATTTGATGTATATTGTGATATATACAGTGATGCCGGTAACGCGCTACTTAGTAACGCGTTACTCTAATCTGACCCCTTTTTTCAGTAACGAGTAATCTAACCCATTACTATTTCCAAAACAGTAATCAGATTAAAGTTACTCCTCCAAGTCACTGTGCGTTACTATTTTGTCTACTATTTGTTACTTGTATTATCATCTTCCGTCACTCGCACACATCAACAACCCTTCACTTCCTCATTGCCCCCCCCATCCCCAACACAACCAGCCAATGAGGGCCTGACATTCCCAACAACCCCATCCTATTGGTCCAAACAGTCACATGTCCCACCCCGACCCCTTCACTGACCCTCAGGATATCGGAACGCTCCTTCAACACAGTGTTTTACTGAACATACGTCAAATCCAAACATAAACATAAACCCAGTCCGTTACAATATATTTGATTTTCTTCTTGCGTCTCTGGGAGTGAAGTCATGTAGCCTATGCGACAATTAAGTTGAATCGCCCTTGTTTCGTGCCATAATAAACAAGATCCTCATTGCTTCTCTAATGCTGTGAACAACAGGTACAATGTTCATAAAACATGTTGAAAAGAATTTAATAGTTACATTTATAAACAATGTAGATCATAAGTAGTAAGTTTTTCCATTACAGTGTTAAGGCTCCAGTATGCTTCTACGTTCTCCGTTTCTCGGAGAGGGCTCCACGGAGGGCGAAGAGTCTTTTTGATTTTTACTTCTCCGACCACTGTACGTCGAGAAAAATTCACCGCCAAACCCATAGGTGGCGCAACGGAAGACGAGCTCAGAGAAGCCTACCCCATTTGGGAAGAAGAAGTCCACGTGTTTCTGTTTACATCTGTTAGCTTGCCTCCCACACACTGAACCATGGCAACTAACAGAACTAAATAAAGTGACACCCAGCGGGTCAAGATGCTGATGTTATCGTTTCTTAGCGCAGCGGTTCCCCGGTCTTGTTTCCGAACTGTGTTGCTGATTCCACAGCTTGAATCTGCTTGAGGCTACATGGAGCTAGCTAGCTCCCCTCCCAGCTAGCTCCCCCCCATCTTCCACACACAGTCAGCAGGGACTCCCGACACTAACTACTACCCAGTGTTTGCTTCTAACCTGGCGGTATTATAGAAACAGTGTCATGATAGAAGTGGAATTAAAGTCGTGACGGCGGGTTTTTGCACTGTTACCACCGCAGTTAGCATGGTGGCTAGCCCGCTAGCCTAGCACGCTAGCGCCGTTTTGAAAGCTCGTTATAACCGTCTGTGACCGTGCACACATGCCGTCAGTGCTCTAACGAGCCACCGTCAGCCGGACAACTCCGCTGGCTCAACACACACGTCCCATTAATCGTAGAATCATAGTTGTGATTGGGTTTGATGTGACACAGGGAAGGAAACAGGAAGTTTGAGGTCCCGGAATGACGTCGTAGGGAAATGATGTCGTTCGCGGACCAATCACAGCCAAGAGCTGTCCGTGGGCTCTCCGTCATGAAGACGGAGAGTTAGAAAAATCAGAGGTGTACGAAAAGCTCTCCGAGGCGCCCGGCGGATAGGGCGGTCTTATCTATCCGTTTTACAAAATACGTAAAAGCATAAATTGGCCTTTAACATTTAAATATGTCAGGTCAAGAAAGACTGTCTTTATTTTATTTTAGAAAAACAAGTATTTATGTTAAGTGAAGTCAAGAAAGACTGTCTTTATTTTATTTTTAATTTTTTTATAAAAAAAACAAGTATTTATGTTAAGGGTATTCAAGAAAGACTTTCATTCTTTTATTTTTTATAAAAACAAGTATTTATGTTAAGTGAAGTCAAGAAAGACTAAAAACATGTGTTTTTTCAGGAAATAGTTTTTAAGTTCAACTTAAAATGTCAGGAAATACATTATACGTTGTTGTTGTGTACATTACTGTTAAAAATGCACTTCTGATAAAGTGAGTGTTGGCAAAACCGGTTGTCATTTTTATGTTGAGGCGGCGGGGGTGTTGTCGGCAGCTGCTGAATGTAACTAATAAAGTAACTTGTAACCTAACTTAGTTACTTTTAAAATCAAGTAATCTGTAAAGTAACTAGGTTACTATTAAAATTAAGTAATCTGTAAAGTAACTAAGTTACTTTTTCAAAGTAACTGTGGCAACACTGGATATATAGTATATCGATATCCCAGCCCTACATACCACGTTTGTTGCACAGCAAAATAGAAAGTTAAAATGATCCACAGTTTCAATGTCTGTCGAGTAGGTCAAGAACAAAAGTTTTTAACACTTCCTGCCTCTGCTGCAGGGCATTTCTGTGGAATTAATCCATTCGTTGGAATAACAGTTTTTTACTGTTATTATTAAAGAACAGTAAGATGCATTGGCTTCATACCTTAATTTCCTGGCATTTAGTTGAGTACATGAACCTTCTTTTCTTTGAAGAAATACTATAGGCATACCAGAAACCTAGGTAGCACCTTTTCTACAGGCACGCAGCAGACACACTCCCTGTGTGATCAACGTTTGCCCAAGATCAGCAAAACAACTGTCCCTGGTATAAGATCATAAATGTCAAAGTCAGAAGCTCCATCTAATCTAGCCCACTAGTAAAAACTCTTGAGAATATCAAAGTGAGAGAGAGAGAGAGCGAGAGAGAGAGCGAGAGAGAGAGAGAGAGAGAGAGAGAGAGAGAGAGAGAGCGAGATTCAGCAAACTTAGTGTAGAAGGTGCACAGAATGAAGTAAAATAGAATGGGGGAGGGGGAGATGAAAGAGAGCACACACACACAGACCAGCCACACCACTGACTGAATAAAAAGGTAGTATGAGGAAACAGATGAATGGTTGGGGTTGAGAAAATGCATGCATTCAATGACGACAAGAGATGTGTGTGGGCTACACAGGAGGCAATTTCACAAAAGTCAAAGACGATCGAAGAGCTGGGACTCTAATGAATGTGGACAGTGAAGTGTGTTTTACTACTCCAAAGACTGAGGCCTGTGCACCAACTGAAACTCTTAAATCAACCGTTAGCTGATGTTTTCATTTGTGAACATTGTATGCAAAACCATATCAAAATGTGACCTTATAATAATTATATTATAATGGTTAACAGCTGTATGTTTAGATGAGAGAAATATGTATGCTAGGAACATCTGTATTTTCGTTTGAGGTAACACTGCATGTTCTTTCTGTTCCTTTGTATATTTCTTCGATCATCTACATCGCAAGCAGTGACATTCACCTCTCAAGAGAGCACAAGACAACTTAATCTGACAACTTAATTTGCATTATATATTATACATCTGCCTTAAACATTTCAGTCGAGCCAATTCAACAAATGGTTGAAATCAGTTGGTAATTTAAGCAAAATGAGGACACAAAAGCGTCAAAATGTGAAAACGTCACATGGCAAGACAAGTGAAAAACTAAAGAAATATCAATGGGCTTGATGTTGAAAATCACAACCTTGTTAAGTAATTTTTTTTGTAACCATGGGCTGTGGTGGTGAGATCAGTAGTCTAAGACAGTCTGTGTCCTGCTGGTTTCACTTCAGCTCTTTGCTGTCCCTTTAAACACTTCCTTCCCCTATTACCATAAAGCTGCTAGCAAAGCCACACTGCAAAAGTCACATGCTCTAGCTCCCTTTGTTTGCCAGAGAAAGCCTCTATCTGTAACTAGATTTCTGTAAGTGGGTTGAAATAACTGCTGCTTCCTGTTTTTCTGACCTTCTGTGTCAGCAGTTATTTTCAACACATTGTCATTAACAAACGTTTAAAAATAATGAGATCAAAAGAAGTTAGTTAAGTGCTGGAAGTAGATTGCTACAACATGCCTGTAAATAAAGTACTCACCTGATATTTTAAATAAGTTAATCAACAGACTTGTGATGGTGAGGTATAGTTTAGAGCAGTTTGAATTCTATTGTGTATTTAACAGGAGGAAGACTCATTGGTAAATGTCCTAAAACAAATTTTACTATAAACATATACAGTATGTGTAGGAAAAGAAAACATTTATGAGCCATGACACAAATGTAGTGTGAGTAAAGGTGATTAAGAGTTAAAATGTTTGGAGAAATCACCACGATCAAGTTCAGCTAAACATTTAAATGCATGGTGAATACGTATTTTGCATAAAGAATAATTATGTATTTTTGACCCCCAACAACAGACTGTTGATATGGTATGAGCTGACTCTACACTCCACTTCAGTTATTACGGTAGTCCACCAATAGCCCAGACAGGAATTTCAGGAATGTGAAAAGCTCCTATTCAAATTGAAACTACATTAAAATGTGCACAACTTAAAACTGATTGGATGATTTTAACTTAAATAACTGAGTCAGTTACAACTAACAGGGCCTGGTTGTAGAATATATGAATCCTTCTGAATTAATAGATTTGTCTTCTCCATTCCTACTCAATGGTTTCAGGTTGTGGGTGAATAAAGAAGCATGCATGTCGAGAAAAGGCAGTGCTGTGCATAACAAAATGTCTTTTTTAATTATTTAAACTATTATACAGTGTCAAAAGACCTTCATTCTGTTCATCAATAACTATGTCATCTTTGCAGTGAAGTGAGGTTTTCCCCACATGAAAGTTATGCCAACTTCTGCCTAGTAACAACAGTTCCTCTAAATGGTGCAACTACAGTCTCCTCTGTTTGTGTGTGTGTTTGTATTAGTGTTTGTACGTGTTAAAAAAAAGTCTTCAAACTGGATTCAGTCTGAGGTTTGAATTGTTAATTTAACTACTTTATGCGCATGAAGTTAACAGTGGTCAGGTGTAGGTTATAGTGGCCATATCTCTTTCTCTTATTGAACCATTATGCTGGAGATATTCTAAACTACTAAGTAACTCTGGGTTGACAATTAGCCTGTTAAATGTTGACTGGTCTAATAAACGTGTAGTCGGCAATCCAGCGCCTGTGCTATTTGGGGCATGAGTAAATGTAAATGTGAAAAAGCACCATGGTGAGTTTGAGACTAGTTTATTGTCCCATGTGCTCACCTCATGCTTTCTGAGAGAGCTGCTGCTTTCATTCCGTCTGAAGCACATACAGTAAGACGGAATAGGGGAGGTGAGCCGTGGTCGCCCCCTATCGACGCTGACCCACCGGCTTTCCTTGGTCTGCTCCTTACCAGACGTTCCCTAGACTCAGCCCCGGACCTCCTACCTCCTCTTCAGAAGCCAACTGGCTATGGTAGAGAGGGGGTGTACCCCATCCCCCTCTCTCTTTCCTTATATATATGTATATAATCGAATCCCTTCCTGGCGCGCTCACTAGCAGACTGCTTGTCTCTTTTACCCCCCCCCCCCCTCCCCCTCCCCCATCTTAACAACAGCTGACGTCAAAGCGCGCACTCATTGCCTCCTCCCCCTGAGCGCGCACTAGCCACCACACTTTGTGTGTGTATGTGTGAACGCGCGCACAGTCAGTGATCGCGAGGCAAGGGTTTTTGTCCGGCGGAAGGCAGCGTTGTGTTCTTCAGAGGGCTCGCGCACGCCGTAGGAGCAGCATTAGCAGCGAGAAGGTGATTTAAAACAATTTGAGTGCAGCCACCCGATTACTACCGCCTGTCCCTGCTTCCACACACTGACTTTTCAACAGGCTCATACTATCATTACATCTGCGCTGATTATATAAATCGCAGTATGGAGGACCAGCTACTTTGCTGCGAGGTGGACTCCATCAGGAGAGCCTACCAGGACGTCAACCTGCTCAACGATCGGGTTCTCCACACCATGCTGAAGGCAGAGGAAACCTACCTACCGTCTCCCAACTACTTCAAGTGTGTTCAGAAAGATATTATTCCTAAAATGCGGAAAATAGTTGCCACATGGATGTTAGAGGTTGGTTTTTCCTTACTTCAATTGTTATTTGCATGGGTATCACTGCTAAGTGGTGGGCTGTCGCTAGTGTACAATGAAAACATGAGACGTGAGTGCAGATGTGAGATTTTCGAGTTTTGAGAGGCTCGTGGCTGTTCACATTCACACGTTACATAAACGCTCTGAGAAGTATGTCCTCACAAGTGCTGGGTGGTCCTCGCAGTTAACAGGAGCATTGGATACAGATTGCAGTAATTTTGCACCGAAAACGACTTTGTGTTTGATTATTTCTCAACCTATATTTATCCAATGGTCATGAAATGTCCGATTTTGTATGAATTGAGAAAATATTCCCAAATAACAGCAATGTACACGTATGCAGTCTGGACCGTGCCAGTATTATGCGCCATCTTTGTCGTCGTAAATAAGAAGGGTTTAAATGTCTTTGATAATTTAACACCAGTAACAATGACAGTGAATGTGTTAAATGAGTCAGAAAAGCATCTCTGTCCTGACAGTGAAACACGGGGACTGCTGCAGCTTGCTCAACTGGAACGCACGGCTCAACTTTGTTTTGCTTCTCAGGAGTCCGTGAAGGTCGCTGCATGAAAAAAAAAGTTTTTTAATAAGTGCTAAAGCGTTTGATTCGTTTTACACGTCGGTTTTGATACTTCAAATGTTTGTCAACATTTACATCAAGTTTTCGATTGAATTATCTCTAGTTAAATATTTCTAAATAATTTCTGAAACAGCGCGCCGCGGAGCCGGGGAAGTGCACCCGCAGCACGTCAAAAGAGCTCAGTCCGAGAAAATTATATATATGTATATTTTTTTTTAACCAAACTATTTACAAGTCGACACGTTTCCGCCTCATTCGACCAAGCGATCGATGGGTAACATTTTCACGCTAATTGTGCTCTCTCTTATAATTTTTGGGTGAAATTAGAGAGTTAAACTTGCATCGACGCCACCTTTTTGTCTTAGTCTGAACTGACTGCAAACAAATCCTCGCCTGTTTACTCCAGCAGGTTGTCTTAACACTAAAATGGATCACATATACTTCAGGCGTTTTCAGTTGAATACGAAATTTTGTTTATATTCAGTAGTGTGCTACACATACTTTATAAATGCTTAACTCAAAAGGATTAAATGCACAAATCGTTAAATTTGTGTTGAATTTATTTACGAAGATTATGAGCAGCTGTGGAATCAATACAGATGTGTATGGTATAAAAAAGAGCCAGTGAGGTCAAAGACTTTAATGTAAGAATGTTTCTTTCAACAAAGCAACCGCAACCTCTAAGTGTTTCTCTCACCTCTCAGGTCTGCGAAGAACAGAAATGCGAGGAGGAGGTTTTCCCCCTAGCTATGAACTATTTGGACAGATTTTTATCAGTGGAGGCCACCAGGAAAACCCGACTACAACTGCTGGGGGCCACATGCATGTTTCTAGCATCTAAGATGAAGGAGACCGTTCCCTTAACAGCAGAGAAACTCTGTATCTACACAGACAACTCCATTCAGCCTGGAGAACTACTGGTAATTGCCGTCTGCAGTCATGGATGTTGTATAACACACATTGTGCCTACATTAGCAGCAAACATTGGAGAGCACATGACCAGAACAGTGTTACACTTGATCTGATTTGTCAATGTCACGTGGTCATTAAGTATACATTGTGTTTGAACAACACAAATAAATATGGTTACATTTAAGAAAATAGAAACACAGCTTTGGTGCAGTGGTGGCTAAATTAACATCAAAGACATGAATGGTCTCAGTGACTGCCAAGAAAACCCAGACTCACAGCGACAGCCAGTGGCTTCATGATAGAGGTGCACTGAACATGAAGAACCACAGTATCACTGTTCTCTGCTGGGTTATTGATGTTTCTGTTACCATTGCTGTGATTCCATCTAGGTGGAGATGGTTCCTGATATTTCATGTGCATGTAGTATTTAGAGTTTGTAATGTAAATATAATAAATACAATTATGAATTACATGTGTCTTATATCCAAGACTCACAAATTACGTAAGAATACTTACAATACTTTAGAGCAAATTATATTAGAATAATTTAAATAATGAAAAAAGTAATACAAGAACCGTGGTTGTAGTCAATATGGTGTTGAAATGACAAAGTGTTACAGCTGTAGTAAGTGAATGCTACAGCAGATGTGAGGAGGAGCTAATTTTTCTCTTGCAGTAAGTGGGTCAGTTTGAGTAAATGCATTTGGTCTGGTCCATCCACAGCAAATGGAACTGCTGGTTCTCAACAAGCTGAAGTGGGATCTGGCTTCAGTCACACCCCACGACTTCATTGAGCACTTCCTGTCCAAGCTGAAGATCTACCCGTCCACCAAGCAGATCCTGAGGAAGCATGCCCAGACCTTTGTGGCACTTTGTGCTACAGGTAATACACTCATGTCGATATATGAAGTTCTGCTATCTATATGAAGCATCAAAATACATACATGCACTATTTGTATAGCCCCAAATCATAATATACATTAACTCAAGGTCGTGACCTTAAAAATTATGGAGAAACCCAACAGTTCCCACAATGAAAAACCACTTTGGCGACTGGAGATAAACCTCTAGCAGAACCAGACTCCGTGTGGGTGGCAGAGAGAGAGAGAGAGAGCGAGAAAAAAGTTGTTCAACCGTCATTTGTGCTCTGACAAGCTGTTATAAAAAATAAAAAAAAACATGAGAGGGATATTTTTGTATATTCAAACTGTGTTTTGTCCCATAGATGTTAACTTCATTGCCAGTCCTCCATCCATGGTGGCAGCGGGAAGTGTGGTTGCAGCTGTTCAAGGTCTCTACCTGAAGAGTCAAGATGTCTCCTTGTCCTCCCAAAACCTCACCAACTTCCTGTCGCAAGTCATTCGCAGTGACCCGGTATGCAATCAGTCACACTCCCAAAGCCATATATTGAAATGGGTTTTTCAATGTCTTGGTTCAGTGTTGATTTTTTTTTTGCTTGCAGGATTGCCTGCGTTCATGTCAGGAGCAGATAGAGTCTTTGCTAGAGTTGAGTCTGCGGCAGGCTCAGCAACATAGCAGCACAACAGAAACCAAACTAATGGATGACGACGTGGACCTGTCCTGCACTCCAACAGACGTTAGAGACATAAACATCTGAATTACCAACAGCTGCGTTGCACAATGACCTGATGATCGAAGATCAGTTAGGTATAGAGGTTGTTGAAGAGACTGCTGAGGAGAGGGCTATGCCCTAGTTTAAAAAATCAGCCACTCATGCCTCTTCAACCTGTTGGTCTACTATCCTATCTGACATGTCACTCACATGCACGCCATCTGCTATGACTGCCAAGAAGGGACAGAGCGCCCTCTGCAGGCCCTGCAGTAAACCCCACGTTACATTTCCTGCCAGTGTCCCCTCCCATCCTTGGAAATGAACTGAACACTAGACAAGTGCCAGGAGAAAGACTATGAATATTGATGACCTGTGTGGGCTGGAAGTGAAGCCACAAAAAAACACGTTTTATTCTTGTTCCCTAAAATATTAAACTAGGAATGATACAATTACAGCAGACTCAACTTGCCTACATCACAAAGTGTCAAGAAAGTAGGTCCTTGTAGTTTGTCTTCAGTTCTTCATCTGAAATCTGACATGTACTATAGAGAAGAGGCCTTCTTTTCATATCATTGTTGTACCTAGAATGTTTTAGACTTCCTGTTTAAGCTCATCTTTTTTTGTCTTGTTTCCGTGTAGACAGTCATATACCCTGAATGCTTATGTTTAGTCACTTTATTATATATCCTTTTTGACACTTCTATCAATTAGTCTTATACTTCTCTTCTTCCAAACCTTTAGTTTTTTTTAAACCAAGTATAGTGTGAGAAGCTCTGTTTTACCACCCTGTGGATTGTGGACTGCTGAGGTTAGGTTGTGTACAAATGGAATTCTGTGTTCCATTATTTGTTGGTTGCACTCAACCATTTCACCTCACTACAATTTGATGAGATCAAGTAGATGCAGACAAAAGCAGAGCAATCCACATCTTGTAATATGTTCTTTGTCTGATTAGTTACACCTTATACCATTCCAGCTTTGTTTTTTTAAAAGCACTTTTGGTCAGCACTGCTGGCTTGTCTAAAAATATCACAGTGATAAAGTTTGTAAAACAGCATGAAAATGGAATGGGGCTTTGACTAGGTGTTACCAGCGTACAAATGATTCATCATTAGACAAAAGTGACCAGCATGGCAAACATACTTTTTAAAACAAGACTGAATGCTGCTGGACACTGACTTTTGTTTCGTAGATCCAGTGGATCACTTAACAACATGCCTTTTAAATCTCAGGTTGGAGTTTTTGTCCAACAAATTTTTCTCACAGGCAGAGCCTCACCTGCATTTTAAGAAATATCATTTTTAGTTGATCTTCAGTGTACAGAGCCAAAGGCTCACAGAAGTTAAAGTAAGAGTTCAAATAATAGTTTTTTTTTTTTTTTTAAAGCTTGGATTTTCAAGTTTGCAAGTCAGGCTTCACCTACTGACATTTAACTCAAGAGCAGCTGTGCCATCAATGCTTATAAACCTAAAACTCCAGTCTGCCTCTAAATCGCCAATAGAGCCTCTCCTCCATTGTTCCACAACTGTTCAGATACTGCTCATGGATTCTTGGATGCAGATGAAGCTTAAAAGAAAGGGTGAGCGTTGAAACTATTAATGTGATTTTGCACAAACCTAAAAGACATGGCCTGCATTTCTTGGGGACTTGCTTAAAAAGCTGAGCACACTTGGCAAGAGTACCAAGGGGTGAGACAACAAAGAGCAAAAAGGGTGATGGCTCAACAGTGAGATGTGTCCTAACGCTGTCAAGTCAGGGTTCCTACACAGGACAGGGATGGTGTCATGAGAAAGCAGGTGTGTCCTATCAAATGTGAAGAGTAAAAGATTATTATGAGCAGGGTGACTTAATTTTGAGAGTGTCAAACTGTGTAGGAACCCTGTGAATTGGTTTTCTGATTGTACATTAAGGATAGAGAATAGGAGAGAAACACTCCCTGTATTCTGCTGCTATAGGAAATAAATTCCAGCTACATGTAAATTTAAATCAATGCTTTCTCATGTTTGCTGCTACATTTTTATACAAAATGTCAATATTCTTCTAGTTTGGAATGTTCTAATAGATAAATGGGTTATTGACATCCTCAGCTTTTATGTAGATTCTATGAGATACATTTTTGTTTTTTGTAATTATGTGATATGATTCTCCATGCTATTCCAAAACACAAGGAAAAACTAGACCATGTACAGAAATGCTTTGATCCACAATACCTCAAGTGACAGTCAAGATATATCTCTAATTTAGGTATTTTTATTTGTTTAGCTTTTATTCTATTCTACTTGTTGGTTCAGTACCTACTTGGTCTGTTAATTCTCTTTGAGGTGAAACATCCATGATGGAAGACCACAATTCCAGGGCATTCTTTGATGCTGGTGCCATAACAGTAAATCGGATATGTATAACTCTGTTGAGTGTGAAGCTGTCTCGGTGAAAGAGACTGTATCCCCCTTTAGGCCCATAGTGGCCTTCCTTCCTCCCCCTTTTTTAATATTTATGAAAGAAAAAAAAGCTTTTTGTTTCATGTTTCAAACTTTTGGTGAAGTGATTTGAGTATATGAATAGATTCAGTGTCATGCTCAGTAAGCCATAGACCTTTTTTGTTTTGTTTTTACAAATAATTCCTCGAAGTTGTCTACTTCATGCCAGTTGTCTTCAGCTGGAACAGTGTGTTATTTGCGTCGACTACACAATAAAACATGTTGTAGATGGAGTGTGGTGAAGTGGCTGTCTCTTCTGCAGATGGAATGAAGGGAACTCACTGCATGCTACTGATGCTGAAAATAAATTGCAAATCTTGAACACAAGTTATTGGAGTTCACATGATGAGGAGATAGTAGAGTTGGGAGAGAAGACAATGTCCATGGCCAAGTCCCTAGCTCTACTAAGATTTTTTTTTAGGTGAATACTTTTATTGGAGAACAGTCATTCAAAGTATATTACTAGCAGAGGTCAACTGAGGGACAGATGATTAACAAAACCCAAAACAAACAGATCTATAAAGGAAGAAAAATGTATAATTAACAACAGTAATAGCAGTAATACTTTTATAATATCAAAGGACCATGACAAGGGCTTGACTCAAGGTTCTGAATGTATTTTAGGAAAGGTCCCCATACCCTTTGGACCTCAATGGAGCTATAAACTGAGTAGCAGATCTTTTCAAGTTGAAGACATACCATGATGCAGGGGCGTCGTTAGGCCTGTTTTAGGGGGGCTGAAGCCCCCCTAAAATGTTGTTCAGCCCCCCCAAATAATTATTGGGATTTAAAAAAAAAATAATAATAATTTTTTTTTTTTAAATAAACTATTGTTTTACACATGGACAAGTTATTTATAACACTAACATGCTACATATGTGAGTGCGTTTCTGGTTTGTATGTTTTCTCCCCCTTCAAATTACAATCCAATAGCCTCTCATCATACTTAACAATAAAAGACCGGGCACTAGGACCTTGGGGAGTCTGTATCGCTGCTGCGCTGGCTTTCTCACTCTGTCAAGTAACGTCTCTCATCAAGGCAGCAGGATTACAGCCAAGGAGTTTAGCTCATAGTAAATGATGCACGGAGTGAAATTGTAAGTACAGGTGGTTACAGAATGTGGCTATCTGTAGTTTCTAACGTTTGTTACCTGCTTGAATTTAGGTTTACTTGAGGCAAATGAAAGGGAATATTGTAATGAGCTATGTTAACACTAAGCTAGCTAGCTAGCTATTTTGTTAGAAAATTTCTCCAGTGAGCAAGAGTGTGAACGAGCAAATTTGAAATGTAAGAAATAACTATCGACAGCTCTCTATTCTTTGCATCAATATCTATCTCTAGTATTTTAAAACAATAATATCAGTGCCTATAGAATGTTGATGTTTATAATCAGTTAATGCTAGTCAAAACTAGTATATCCGTCTTTCCTTAACAAGCAGGAAAATTATTTCTCTCTATCTCAGAAAAATTCATATTTGTGTTGTCAAATTTAACAATGACCCTGAAATTCTGTCTCTTCTGTTATCTTATACTGAATGAATGCAAGCAAAGATACAGAGAAAAATCACACTCTTTCTGATTGAACCAATCTATGAACTGTCTGAAACAATGGATATCCGCAGCCCCAAATGAGCTGAAAAAAATTGGCGCGCGCTGCGCGCGCAAACATTCAACATCCTTAGGGGCTAAGCCCCCCCTTTCTTTCAATCCTAGAAACGCCCCTGCCATGATGTCCCTCACCCACTGAGGGTAGGGCAGGGCAGCGTCCCTCCAGCTAAGAAGTATGTCACACCTGGGGCCTCATTTATAAAAGAGAGCGTAGGATTCATACTAAAAGTGTACGTACGTACAAAATCCGGAAATGGCGTACGCAAAAGATAATTCCGATTTATAAAACCGTGCGCACGTACACCTGAACGCAATGTTCGCTTTAAAAATCACAGTCCACTTGGAAACGTTCGTACGTGGATCTGCCTCCAAATCCGCCCTCCACACGCCCACTTTCAACCATAAATGGTCAACGCAAAGCACAGCGTGAATATTAAATGATGCTGCTGACCAATGGGTTAGGACCCGTGAGTCCTGACGGAGTCACCACATCAAGCGATGTGAAGAGGAAGTGAAACTTTCTGACACTGACATCAAGGTGTTTGTTAGTGAGGTGGAGGTGAAGAGCGACTTTATGGGACAGCAGCGATGTCACTATTAAAGAAAATACACAGATACTCTGCCGCTGCTGCTGTGGATAATACAATGTGTGAGATCAGAGATCACTGAACCCTCGCTTCCTCCTCGTTGTTCCAGTCACATGCACACATCGAGCAGAACCCCGCTCCACTGTCACGGCAGTATTTATTTATTTAAAGTATCGGACCGATTCCCTCACATCAGTGGATCCTCACCTCTTCTGGGATATTATTAGGAAAGTTTCTTAATTTCTTATAAGTAATCTCCAGTGCGCTCTGTGGCACAGTCCCGTTCACTGCAGCGATCTGATGATACACGCACAGTGTTAGAAGATATTATTAAACCCTATTAATGACTCGGCTCCGTAACTCTGCCGTTAAATCGAATCTGAACCTTATTTGCTTAAAGTTGTTTTATATTTTTTTAATTAAAAGGCTCGTGTGGAGCAGATACGTCCCGCGAGAAAAACTGTTGGTTTTAATGTAAATGATGAATTGGATCAATAATCTGCTGCAGTTCACCACCTCACGTCTGTGTCGCCGTTTTCCCGTCTCCCCAAAACGCTCGTAAGGGTGGGTCTAAGTTTGCGTAGAAATACGCACATTTTCCCGTCAAGTTTGTTTTTATAAATCCCAACGTTGGCGTGAGAAGTGGCGTACGCACGTTTCAGGCCCGTTTTGTGCGTACGCAACGGTTATAAATGAGGCCCCTGGCCAGCTGGCCAAAGGTCAATGTGCTAGCCTTGATTTTTGTCAGACGTGTGTCGACCTCTAGGGTGATTAGGGACAGAGTTTGAAAAAGGTCCCTCAAATATTTCCTAGGCTAGGACAAGTCCAGAACATGTGTACAAGGGAGGCCTCGCCTGCTTTAAATCTTTCACAGTAGGAGTTCACATCAGGGTAGAAACGAGACAATTTGGCTTTGGACATGTGGGCCCGTTGCACCACCTTAGACTTTAGTAGACAGTGACGGGTACAGAGGGATGTTGAATTAACCCATTTCAGGATTGTGTCCCATACGTCTGATATTGAGGAATTGAGGTACCTGCTCCCAGGCGGGTTTAATTTTGTTGAAAAGGAGCACTTATTATATTTGTCAGCTTGTCATATGTAATTGAAATGAGACCTTTGCGCAATGATTGTAACCTAAGCAACACCTCAGCAGCGGTCGATTCAGGTGCCTTGGGAAAAGTTGGCATCCTGGAGTCGAGGAAATGTCTGGTCTGCAGATATCTGAAGAAGTTAGTGTTCGGAAGACTGCATTTTTCTCCATAGTTGCTTGAATGTACCAAATCTGTTATTAAGAAAAAGATCCTTAAAACATGTGATAACCTTCCTCATGAAAAATAGTTTTTCTTGTAACCGTAATGCCAAAGTAATTAAAGCCATTCTCCGCTATCTTAAAGGGAAGGGTGGTGTACATCAACACGAGAGCCTCATCATTCATAGGGAAACGTTCACTTTTTTGCAGATTTAGTTTATATCCTGAAAACTGTCTGAATTGATTGAGTATTGACATAGGTTGAGTAAATAATATCAAACAGGTGGTGTGTATTTAAGTATGAGCAGTGGTTTTTGACAAAGCCAGTTTGATCTTCTGATAAAATAAATGGTATTACGTTCTCCAAAACTTTAGCCAACATCTTGGCATCCTGTCCTATAAGAGGAGCACTTCCTTGGTTCTTTGCCTTTCTTTGCAATGAGAGTGATACTTGTTTTGTATAATGATGGTGAAAGTTCACCTTAATCTGACAGAACTAAACTTAGTTGGTGGTGTTACTCGTAATAAACACAACGTTTATTATATTCACCGTTTATTCGTCAAACTCAATACATGGACACTGCCAACACATGTACCGCCCAGGAACTCCCACAAACCCCCGCGATACCCATGGTCGAAGGTAAGGGGTCAAAAGGAACACTTCCTTTTACCTTAACGAACAAAATAGAGGGGAAATACATCATAACAATCTCCCTGTCTTTTCTACAAAAAAAAAAAAAAAAAGATGACTTTTAGACATTCCAGAATTTACATAACAAAATCATCAAGATATAATAAACATAATACCTGAGTGACATTCTGAACATTAAGAGTGCAATTGGCAAAATATATTCAAAACAACAAAGTACAGAACTTCAATACAAAGTGCTTACATTTTGTACATGTAAACAAGATTTCATCACAAACTCCACAACCCCTCACTAAGTGCTTTCAAGAGCACCAGTCAGCGAGTTGAGCTTTTGTATCTGACCAGAGAACCTCTTTGATTCTGTTGCTTTGTATGAGCTCCTTAATACTGCTAATTTCCAATCTGAGTCTCTTCTCTGCAACTTGTTTTGTAGATTTTAGTGCATCAAAAAGAAAATGATTATCAGTCACACAGATTAATGGAAGAGCATTTAGTCCAGTATCTCCAGTGGTGAGCTCTGAAAACAGGGTTGGAAGATAGCATTGTCAGATGGAAATCTGACATAGAAAGGGTTTCTCCTGCAAGAGTGCTCCGCACCACACGTCTGATTCTCTTTGATTGCCAAAAGAGAGGGGAAAACTTCCCTCTTTCTTCCAATAGGGTAATTAAAGTCCCCCCCTGTGTACCTCCATCTGAAAGGTTGCCAAGGGAAGCATGACTTAAGACCATTAGGTTCAAAGCATTACTGTCACCCAAATGCTGAGACCTAAGAGTCACCTTTTCTGCCTTAAGCTTACGGACAACTTTATTCACATCATGGAGAGACTGTACAGTGGCATTTTTTATATCAGTTGCCAAACTACAGGGGTCAAACATGACAACTGGTCTGGTCTGCTTTATAACCCACAGTATCTGCCCTATTTTTTACCTTAGCTGTTCCTTTTCAGTGTCATTAAGGGGCCGTCCCTTTGGATGGCACGTGCTGCTAGCAAATGGAGCTGTTGTAGATGATCAATGTAACTGTGCTGATGTACCTGAATTACACCCTCACCAGCTGCAAAATCCATCCTTACATAGCAGAAATGGTCATGCTCCTCACGTCCAACATTGAAAGCAGACTTTAGTGGAGGAATCACATCTGATGAAACGTTTTGTGAGCCTGCCCAAAGAAAATCATCAACATGACATGCAAGTACTCCAATAACCTTAAACTACTCATCTAACCAATAAAAGACTGCTGGATCGACCTTTGGCATTTTACAACCTGTACTCATCATGATTTCTTTCACTTTGTTTTACCAATATAGTGACGCATCTGCAAGACCATATACACATTTCTTTAGTTTCCATAGGATACCATCACTGCCTGCTTCAGGTGGGGGACGGATATATATATCCCTGGACAATTCCATTCCCTGCAGAAATGCAGATTTGATGTCCATAGAATGGATTTGCCACTGATTTTGACAGATTACTGCTAACAGTAGTCTAAGTGATTCTGAAGCACAGGTTGGAGAATCTTTCTGTAACTCATGATTAGCCTCTTCAAAACCTCTGGCTACAAGTCGTGCTTTAGGCACAATACCTATGGAGGTTTCTTTTAGACTACAGACCCATCTGGTGGAGACACATTTTTGACCTTCATCTTCAACCTCCTCAAAAACATCATTATTTTGCAAATTCTTTATTTCTTCCAGTTTGGCTTCACTAAATGAGATGTCTTTGGTTATAGGTACATCAGCATCTACGTTTTCTGGTTCAATGTTAAGGCTAACACGTGACATGTCAACTGATTCCTTTTGCCCATCACTGCCGTCAGGTTCAAGATGTTGCAGGTTATACCAGTTTTTGTTCTTTCCTGTGACTTTGCCTGCTCTGCCTAAAACTCTGTCTTAATTTTGAAGACCATCATCTCTGTTTACAAATGTAACAGTATGACCACTTTTTAACTGTATACCTGTAGAAGAAACAGGGTTAGCACATACATTTGGCTCTGTCTCAGCTCGTGTCACATTTGTCTGTGTCATGGATGAATGCAACACTTCTCTGTCACTGGTGTTGTCTGTGCCTGTATTCTGTTCACTATCTGAACAATCTGCTGCATTGTTTGAAATAGTTTTCTAATTTTCTGCTTTCCTGTAAAGAACATCTTTTACGATTTGCTTATCCACATTCTGTGTGTTCACCTTACAAAGTCTAGAGTGATGTACTCTAGCAAGAATTCCCCCGTGTCTTACAAATACTACAACTCCATCCTGACCAATAACCACCCCTGGTCCCTTCCACTCTGTGTAGTATACTTTTTCACTTGTCTCATACTTATCATCTGTGGGTCTAAGTTGCTTGCGCAGGGCCCTCCTTATCCTCTCTGAACATTCAGCTTCTATGAATGCCTTCCTGAAAGCATGTTATGCTGATATGTGTTCTCCTACCCTAGCACTTTTAGTGGTGCCCTCTAGAGCAGGTAGCTTATCAACCAATACAGAAGTGGGATTTAGTTAGTTAGGATTCTGGCCAAATACAAGTTGATGTGGGCTGTAGCCATGAACATTGAGCATACTGTTCTTAGCCATAAGGGCCCAGTCTAGGGCTTAGGCTTG
Organism: Limanda limanda; assembly: GCF_963576545.1. Lineage (NCBI taxonomy): Eukaryota > Metazoa > Chordata > Actinopteri > Pleuronectiformes > Pleuronectidae > Limanda > Limanda limanda. The sequence continues at coordinate 33,534,755 of NC_083638.1, read as the reverse complement.
GTCTTGCTGTACCTTCGGCATATGTGACAGTTGTGTACTATATGTTGCAAAATGGTGACACATTCTTTGTCTTTATTTCCAGAGCTTTGGATGAGCCTCTGTAGCCGATCTACGGATGCGTGGCCAAACTGCTTGTGAAGTTTCAGGAGAACTTTGTGTTTCTCATCTGTGGACATCTTTTCTGTGACTATAAGAACATCCTCTTCAGTTTTAAGCTTCTCAGTGTCATTGTCTCTGATGTCCACACAGTAGTGGCCGGAACTGGTGAACTCAAGAGGTACAGGCTGTTTGAACACCACAGCGCTGTCATTTTTCATGTCCAAAACTGTTCCAGCCCTTTTAAGGGATGTTTTGCTCAGCAAAAGTGGAATATCAACTGGAACCACTTCAGCTTCAACACAGCATTAAGGCTGTCCTTTTTTAGCAGGTAGTTTCACCTTCCTGGTGGAATACACTACACTTCCATTTCCAAATCGAAATGGTCTGCAGCTAAGTATTTCTGTTTTCAACATCTGATTAACTCCGTCTTGGCTGAGTTCCTTCATGTAGTTTTCTAAGCATTTCTCACCACACACTGTACGAGTACAAGCAGTGTCAATTATGGCTGACCCCAGTGATTCGGCCAGAAAGATTTCTGAGTCAGACAAGGCTTCAGTAAACAGTGTGATGTTACATTCTTCAACATCTTCAGTTATTCTTACGTCTTCATTCTTTCTGTGCGGACAGTCTTTAGCCCAATGAAATGTGCTCTGACAAATAGCGCATCTCGATCTCTTACCGAATTTATCCAGCGGGTTGGTGCCAGGTAACAGCTGTCTTTGTTGTGCGCTCTGTGACGTGACGTTATTCCATTTGCCCTTTGGGTGCCGTCTTTGCTCCGTGAAGAACACTACATCCTGGTTCTCTTGTATTCCGTTTGATGTGCCTGACGCGCGACCCGTGGTCGAAGGTAAGGGGTCAAAGTGAACACTTCCTTTTACCTTAACGAACATAATAGAGGGGAAATACATGTACGCACAGGAAATCAGGGAAGAAAATAATTTAAGTACTTCTACAGAAAATCCATCGGATCCCAGGAATTTTCCAGATTGCAATGAAGAGATGGCTGCAGCTATTTCAAATTGTGGTATAGGTGCATCTAGTCTAGTTTTTGTTTGTCAGAAGACAGCATGGGACTGTTGAGTTGGTTTAAGAAATCCTCCATCAAATTGTTATCATTGTGGAATTCAGAGGAGGAAAGTCTGGAGTAGAAATTCCTGAATGTGTCAGTGTAATTTCGGTGTGGTCAGAGAAGATGCTTCCATCCTCCCTTGCAATTTTTGTGCTGAACTGTTTTGCCTTAATACCTCTCAGCTGATTAGCCAACAGCGTACCAGATTTTTACAATAAACGTAAAATAAACCCTCGCTCCTCAGAAGCTGGCGTTAAATTGGATGTGTCGAGAAGAGGTCAAATTTGGTTTGTAATTCAACTCGCTTTTTGCATACCTCTGGGGATTTAGCATGAGCATCTATTTCCTTCATTTTGTAGCGTGAGGGAAGCAGGGGAAATGTGGGATTGCAACAACGCCACCTGTGTTCAACAGCACAGGTTTGTTTATATGACATGGCAAGAGACATGTTTTACTCTTATAAACTTTTATTCAACTCAAACGCATAAATCAACAAAAAGCAAAATAAATCAGACAATCAACAGACCACAAATTAACATTAAACACTTTGGACCAGAAAAAAAGGGCAGGGCTAGGACTTACCACAGCGACAAAAAACAAATGTAAAAGGGAAGGATTAATAATTCCGTGACACTGCAAACCAACAAAACGGGTCATGAAGAAAAGCAACCACCAGGGATTGGGTCGGTGCTTCCAGCTCATAACATGTCTAAAAAACAGAAGTGTTGAATCAACTGCTGGTTAAAACTAACAAACATACAAAACAACAAATTGAGCATAGAGAGCCACAGTCAAAAAGAGAGAGAACATGTCCTTAAAAGATGCAGAAAAACGAGTGCACGCCTTTGTTACATCGGTTACATCTGTTACAGACTGGACTTTTGTAATTCATTATTATCAGGCTCCAGCAGTAAGTTGTTAAAGACTCTGCAGCTGGTCCAAAATGCCGCAGCACGTGTCCTGACGAGAACCAAGAAAAGAGAGCACATTTCTCCAGTATTAGCATCGCTACACTGGCTTCCGCTTAAATGTAGAATAGAATTTAAAAGTATCCTCCTCACCCTCAAGGCCCTTTATAATATGCCGCCTTTTTACCTTAAAGAGCTGTTAGTACCTTATCAACCCACTAGAGCACTCCGATCCCAGAATTCAGGTTTACTTGTCGTCCCTAAAGTCTCTAAAAGTAGAGTAGGAGCCAGAGCTTTCAGCCATCAAGCCCCACTCCTGTGGAATAATCTCTCACTTTCAGTTCGGGAAGCAGACACGATCTGTTTCTTGTAAGAGTAGGCTTAAAACCTTCCTTTTTGAAAAAGCTTATAGTTAGAGCTAATTAGTGCGGCAGAAAGTAACCTGTCCTATGTTCCAAAATAGGAACCGTTTAGTTTAAAAAGGCATAGAGGTATTGAGGTCTGATCTACTGAGTGGGCCACATGGTTTTCATCGTACTACCATACAAACCAGTAGCCAGTCAGATTTACCTTGAGCCTCAGTGTACCCTCAAGTTCGGCCTGTATCATTATATCATTGATTACATTGCAAAAACCCCTAAGGCGCAAAGGGAATTTATGACACATGGAGCTTCGCTTTCCAGCTTCTCCTTCCTCTTCTCCATCCTTATCACATCAAAGTAATTCTTATCTCATCAGTACATGTTACTAACTTGACCCCTTCCCCGGAGTTCCTGTGCCTTATCGCCCGCAGATGCAGGGCCACATGTGTGTCCGCACCATGGATTAAGATTTGTGGATCGCGCATCAGAAGTCCCAATGGTGGATCCAGTTTGGCGGAATCTATATCGTGCGGGCTGATCGTAGTGGTAATGGAGGATCCTTTGTCGCGTTGGCATCGGATGTTGGCGGACGAAGACGAGGCGGCGGCTGATGATGGATCCTAACTGGCGATGGTGGACAATGTACTATAGTGGATCTTGATGCTGGATCGTGATCTTGCTGGCTGCTGACCGGAGATTGCAGCAGGACTGCTTGACATATAGTATTGAAGTTATCCTTCAAAATGTTTACCCTCATCGATGCTGCTAAAAACTTTAATCCCAATGATGTTTTCCTACACTTGACATCTATTGCACTTCTGCCGGTCCTGGGAGACGGATCCTCACATGTGGCCCTTTTCTGAGGTTTCTACGTATTTTTACCTGTTAAAAGGGTTTTTAGTAGTTTTTCCTTACTCTTGCTGAGGGTTAAGTACAGAGGATGTCAAACCATGTTAAAGCCCTATGAGACAAATTGTGATTTGTGAATATGGGATATACAAATACAGTTTGATTGATTGATTGATTGAAAAGCCAGGACAGTTTCTTTGACACCAAGAACACTTCCATAGAAGCCACAACAGTGCCTTAGAAGCAGAACAGTGCGATAGAAGCCAGAACAGCAGGGCCATCTGAAGCGTGGTGGCCAATGACGGCAGATGAAGGACCAGGGCCTCTAGAAAGGCGAATAAACAAATGTTCTAAATAAAATGACAAATACACAATTTCGGGAGAAATGGACAGCCACACAGCAACCCAGAGGTTGAGAGTCTCCACGGCTGGAGCTGAATCAAGCCGTAGAACAACATGCACATTAATTATCAGCTGGGATAAAATAGGCCAGAGAGATAGACAGACAACGTTACCCACCAAGCAGACCTGCAACTGTGCCCGAAAGTCCCTGGCTGAACAATCCCATGCCAGCGGTCAGCCATACTGCAACAAGTACGGCATGTGTCACCGATACACACACAATGACCAAACGCCAACTCCGCCACGGTAACGAGACTACTTCGTCCATGCCAAACAAAAGACTCCACCACAGGAGACGAGCGGAAATGGAAGGAGGGAGAGCCATGCACGGCAGCTTCCTTAAATATGGGGGCGCATGACGTCGCCTAACAACCAGTGCACCATGACAACAGGCACGTGCTACACGTCATAAATACCATTAATGGGTAGGAAGGACTGATTAAGTGAGGCAGATTTACTCAGAGTTCCAGGGTTAGGCAATGAATGATCTAGCACTATCCAACCAGCAATTAAGATCCCCACCCAGTATAATAGTCCAGGCAAAGTAGGGTTTTACGACAGACTAATTATAAAATAATAATTTTTCAGTATAGATCATTTCTGTGTCCAGAACAACAAACTAAAAGTCGTAAGAAATCCTAGTTGAGGAAATATGTTAAATTCTCATCAATCTGAGTGTGCCAATAAGGCCAGCAACAATACACCCCAATGGGGCAATTTTTTCCCTTTACTCCTATCAAAATGAAACTTTACACAATGAAAGAACCCATGAAAAGTAACATTTTTGTGTAACAATTTTCTTTGAAAATGAATTTGAATATGACACCTCATAGAAATTATCTATGCTGAAAAAAAATATTTTACAATTAGTTCGATTTTTGGCTCCAAAATGAGTTACTTTGCCTGGACTGTAAACTCAGATCAGACAATGAAGAGGAGAAGCATTTAAAGAAGCACACATCATCTGCATTTGGGGTGTACACATAAGCAAGCACCATTCTTGTATTATACAGTGTCCCTGAGACAACAACAAAATGACCATGTATGTCCGATATCACACTGTGATGTTCAAAGGTAGCATTTTGGTTTATGAGGATTGAGAACCCCTAGCATTGACCTGAAAGGTTGAGTGAAAATGCTGCCCGACCCAACGCGACCTGAGACGCGAGTTGTTCGAGGCATGAATATGAGTTTCTTGTAAAAAGGCAATCGAAACTTTGAATTGCTTTAATTGGGAGAGCACTTTCCTTCTCTCAATGGGTTGGTTTAAACCCTTGACGTTCCAGCTTAAATAATTTAGGAGGCTAACCATTCTCCTTAACTGAAAATGTAGAACGCTAAACAGAGGCAATAACAGAACTCCCGACATATGTCAATCAAATTTTTTCTGTATAGTCCATATTCACAAATCACAATTTTTATCTTACAGCGCTTTAACAAGGTGTGACATCCTCTGTCCTTAACCGTCAACAGGAGTAAGGAAAAACTACAAAAAAAACAACATTTTAACAGGGTAAAAAGAACATAGATACCTCAGAGAGAGCCACATGTGAGGGATCCCTCTCCCAGGACGGACAGACGTGCAATAGATGCCACGTGTAATGAAGAACAAGATAAGGGTATTTTCAGCTTTGATTAGAATAAACAGTTAGTAGCATAGTGGAAGGTAAATGAAGTTTTGGATTATTGTCAGTAATGGTAGAGTATCCGAGTAAACATATTGTCATAGAATGTATTTAAGGTGGCTGAGGAGTAGAGTGGTCGTCCTTCAACCTGAAGTTTGGCAGTTCGCTCCTCAGTCTTCCCCATCTGCATGCCGAAGTGTCCTCGGGCAAGTTGCCGAACCCCGATTTGCCCCTCATAGATCAACACAGTGCTACTAATAGATGCACTGTATGAATGTGTGTGTGAATGTCAATACGAACCATAGACGTTGCAACCCTGAAAACAAACACCCCCACCCTTCCATCCTGCAACATGACAGTTGCCAAAAAACACAGCAGCAAGCTCTTTAAACTACCCATTGCATACCAAAAATAAATATTCCTTTCTCTCTACACACAATCTTCAGCTTAGCTATTATCATATGAAATAAAAAAGAAACCAAACACCCCCGGGTTAACATTTCAGCTTTTCTGGGAAGATGGCCTCATCCGGGAGGGAAAACTGTTCCATTTCACTTTTCTGTGAGTCTGCAAGGGTATATACAATACAGTAGGAACATAAAGTTTACACATAGAGTACAGTTAATCTTAGCACCGCGCCCGTCTCTTGGACAGTGAATAGTCCGCTGAGATATAAAATAACCATAAAAAACTAAGGAATATTCACAAGACCGTCGCCCAAATCACAGTAAACTATTAACCGCCGAAGCAAGGGGAACCCTTACCGCGCGAACACATTGTGGCAGGGCCAGGGAGATTAAAAGTGAAATTAGTTAACAGTAAACCAGTGTTACCCGCAGTTATTTAAGACATGTTCTGGTGGGGAGGCCCTCAATATATTTCCATGCTTCACCGTCCGAGTGTAGCCACATTCTGTCCCCGTTAGGAAGAGTGATGCAGAGCCGTGCCGGTTACAGTAAAGTGGGCTTGAGTCCTCGCTTGTAAAGCTCTGCATCTCTGAAGTCAGACCACTGATTCAATACATTACGGCTGTAGTACAGCTGTCCACGATACGAATCTGCTGGCTACAGCATTCCAGCTTCCAGGAGATCCTTTATCTCCAAAGAGAACAAGCAGTTTTTTGCATGCCTCGTTAATTATTTATGAGCCCCTCCTCTGATTGGCTGACTGCACTCTGAGTCACACTTGACCAGGCCTATCACCTGAAGCCTGTTGGAGCCATAATGTAGAGCTCGCTGATTGGCTGACTGCACTTTGAGTGACACACGACCAGGCCTATCACTGGTCTCATTCTGGCGCATTGTCGAACTCTCTGGTAAACACGAACCACGACCACAGAGAGTCATGTTATTATGTTTTGATACAGCTTTAGAAGACTAACCACACATTCATAGTCGGTTCCAACAGGATGTTTCTGAAAAGTAAGATACACAGTCCTCATGTTTGTTCAAGTGTTAGCAGGACAGTTGACCAATGTAGGAGTCCCAAGTTACAGTCCAGAGTTTCAGTACGGAGGTAGAATCCTGAGTTTCAGTCCTGAGTTAAAGTCTCGTGTTTCAGTACGGAGTTTCAGTACGGAGTTACAGTCCCCGAGTTTCAGTATAGAGTTTCAATACGGAGTTACAGTCCCGAGTTACCTACCCGAGCTTCAGTACGGGGTTACAGTCCAGAGTTTCAGTACAGAGTTACAGTCCCGAGTTTCAGTACAGAGTTACAGTACAGAGTGTTATGTCCCAGAACTTGTTCTGTGCCATGTTTTCCAGCCAACCTGGAACCCCTCCTTCCCTCGTATGCCCTTGCTACCTGGCACTTGCTGATTGGACTTTAAAAAGCCTGAAAAGCTTCCAGCTCCCTCTCTCTCTATGCAGCCAGGATCAGCAGCATCGCGATCAGCCACCACTCTATGGTTGTTGTTAACTTTACATTACAATAACACGCACTCTCTTCCTGAAATGCTTCTGTGCGTCAGATAAAATAAAGCGTAACCGCTGGTCTCGAATAGTAAGGTTCTTAGGAGGAATGGCCACAGTCAAATTCTCTTTTAAAAAAAAGTTTAAACCATATTGTTGTAATGGATTCTAGAATCCTGCGGACAGGTTAATATGTCTATATAGCAAACTAGATAACAGGCTATCTTACTGAGGTGGTCTGCATCGTCTACGTTACAATGTTAAACGGGCCTCCTCTTCAAATGCTTGTGTCCTGCTTCCATGGAAAGCAAGGTCCGCCTTACAAATATTGCATGTAGTTCTCCCATACTTTTGACTTTCCTGTACGCATTGGTGGACACCGCCATTTAATCCACATTGACCATGTTGTACGCCACCTCCGACCGTCACAACTTCAAAAACCACCTTCGTCCGGACTGCATGGCCATTCTGAGAATGGAATACTTCACTAAGGCCATCCTTCACACAAAGGCTCTGGCCGCATGTTTTCGTACAACTTCATGTCCCCAAATTCCATCCCGTCCCTTTGGGCCTACTAGATGTCACTACATTTTACACACTGAGCTTTAAACAAAGGAAGACCTTTGTTGTAAGTTCAGAGAAAAGCCTACCAATCCCCTAGGGGGAGGTAATGTTGGGGTGAAGGGATAAGACACAGGGTAAGAGAGACAATACCACAGAGGAAGTGAAGCCCGTGGCTATGCTATGTATGTGTGGAGTGGATAATAAACAAACCTTTAAACAACCCATCCTGTGGTCGTGAGGATATTACAATTGGCGACGAGGATCAAAGCAAGAATTCAAACGGGACACAAAGAGGACTGCAAGAGGGTTCGGACGTGTCGATTGATTCAGACGAGGAGGACAAAACCTCCGAACTACAAAGAAAGAAAGCTGCAAGTGTATCAGACTTGTCGAGTGATTCAGACGAGGAGGACAAACCACAAAGACGAACGAGGATGTCGGTGATCGGAACGGTAATTGCTTTCGATGTTGCGTCTCAGTCGTGGGAAGAGTATGCGGAGATGTTAGAGATGTTCTTCGAGGCGAACGATATTGATGCTGCAGAGAAAAAAAAGAGCTGTGTTGCTAAGTGGAGTGGGTGCAGCCACTTATAGTTTATTGCGAAGTTTAGTTAGCCCACAGGCACCCAAGGAGAAAACATGTGATCAGCTCACGGCTATTCTAAAGGCTAACGACCCGACACCGAGTGAAATCGTGCAAAGATTTAAGTTTAACTCACGCATACAGAAGAGCAGTGAGTCTATAGCAGAATATGTGGCAGCATTGAGAAGATTGGCCCAACATTGTGTATACGAAGATTCACTGCATGATGATGGCGCCGAGGATGGCTGCCTTGTCTCGCGTTCTCCCACAGCTTTGCTCTTTTTTCTATCTTATTGTTATTTATTCTACTTTATTTTGCATTGTGCAATCCAGTAAAGCGAGCCCAATCATCACATATGATAGAGAACAACTTCTGTCCATCGGGTTAACGGTAAAAAACACTTTTTCACCGCCACCAACAACAAACAAAGGAGAATTCCCATGGCGCTGTTTACCTGCGATACCTGGAACACGAAGGCGACGAAGGAAACGAGGGACCCGAGCAGGCGTCCTGGTCCGGCTGAGGAAACGTGAGAACCGGCCTCCTCTACCAAGCATTCTTCTGGCTAATGTTCAGTCCCTGGATAACAAGCTGGATGAACTTTGTAGCAGGATGGCTTTTCAACGGGACATCGAGTTTTTTAACGTGATGGTTTTCACGGAGACTTGGGTCGACTCATCGAACCCGGACTCCGCCATTGTTTCCGAGGGGGTCTCCATTCACCGTCAGGATCGGACAATTAACTCTGGGAAGAGCAAGGGAGGAGGTGTCTGCTTCATGGTGAACAATCTGTGGTGCTCGGATGTAGAGATTATTTCTTCGGGCTGTTCTCCGGACCTGGAGCACCTCATGATCAGATGCCGGCCTTATTACATCCCGCGGGAGTTTACATCGGTCGTCATAACAGCTGTTTACATTCCGCCACACGCCGACACCAACCTGGCGCTGGACGAGCTGCATGCGGTTATCGACAGGACAGAGACATCACGGCCCGAGGCTGCGTTTATTGTGGCCGGGGATTTTAACAACGCCAAGATGAGGAAAGTCCTGCCGAGATACTACCAGCACATCAGCTGTCCGGCGCGAACACGCTGGACCATGTTTACACTCCCTTCCGGGGTGCGTATAAGGCCCTCCCCCGCCCCCCATTCGGCAAATCAGATCACGTTTCAGTTGTGCTGCTGCCTTCCTATAGGCAGAAACTCAAGCGTGACAGACCGGTGACTCGGACCATTCAGCGGTGGACCGACCAATCAGACTCGGCTCTTCAGGACTGCTTCAGCATGACGGATTGGGGCGTGTTCCAGGATGATGACATCAACACGTACACGGACGCGGTCATCTGCTACATCAGCAAATGCATCGATGACGTCGTACCCAGGATTTCTGTACGAACATTTCCAAATCAGAAGCCCTGGATTAATTGTGACGTCCATGCTAAACTCAAAGCAAGGACCGTTGCCTACATCTCAGGGGATCTGGAGGAATACAGGAAGTCCAGGTACGCGCTCCGGAGTGCTATAAGCAGTGCTAAGAGATTGTGCAGGGACAAAGTGGAGTCCCACTACAAGGGCTCCAACACTAGGAACATGTGGGCCGGACTGAGAACCATCACGGACTACAAAGCTAAGACCAGCAGTGCTGATGATGTGTCTGCATCTCTCCCAGAGGATCTGAACACTTTTTACGCCCGCTTTGAGAGCAGCCCCCCGGCTGGGGAGATCGAAGAGGCCCAGGAGGACCGCTGCCCCCCCGTCATATCCAGGGCAGAAGTGTGGAGATCTTTCAACCAGATCAACACATGCAAGGCACCTGGACCTGATGGCATCCCTGGCCGAGCTCTCAGGGTGTGTGCAGTTTGCCTACAAGCCAAATAGGTCGACTGCAGATGCCATCTCCCTCACCCTCCACACTGCCCTCTCCCACCTGGACCAGAGGGACACACATGTGAGAATGCTATTCAACGACTACAGTTCAGCATTCAACACCATTGTGCCCCTGAAGCTCATCACCAAGCTCAGAGACCTTGGGCTCAACATCGCCCTCCGTGAGGGGATCCTGAACTTCCTGACGGGCAGACCACAGGCGGTGCGGATCGGCAGCTTCACATCCTCCACCCTGACTCTCAACACCGGTGCCCCCCAGGGCTGTGTGCTCAGTCCTCTCCTGTACTCCCTGTTCACGCATGACTGCGTGGCCACCTACAGCTCCAACACCATCATTAAGTTTGCTGACGACACCACTGTCATAGGCCTGATCACCGGCGACGATGAGAAGGCCTACAGAGAGGAGGTCAGAGCCCTGACATCTTGGTGCCAGGACAACAACCTCTATCTCAACGTCAGCAATACGAAGGAGCTGATCGTGGATTATAGGAAGGGACAAGGAGTGGAACACGCCCCCCTCTTCATCAACAGGACCCCGGTGGAGCGAGTCAGCAGCTTCAAGTTCCTCGGGGTCCACATCAGTGATGACCTGACCTGGACCCATCACACAGACTCCATCAGGAAGACGGCCAGACAGCAGCTCTTCTTCGGAGGCTCCACATGGACTCCAGGATCCTGTGCAACTTCTACAGGTGCACCATAGAGAGCATCCTGACTGGCTGCATCACCGCCTGGTACGGCAGCTGCACCACCCTGAACCGTAAGGCTCTACAGAGGGTGGTGAAGTCTGCTCAACACATCACCAGTACGGAGCTGACATCCATGGAGGACCTCTACACCCAGCGGTGCAGGCCAAAAACATTTCTGCCTGCTGCTGTCTGGCCGACGGTACCGCAGCATCCGGGCCCGCACCACCAGGCTCAGAGACAGTTTCATCCCCCAAGCCATAAGACTTTTAAACTCCTCTGAACTGCAATAACTCCACCAAACCAGCACCCTGGAATATTTGCATATTTGCACCAGCACCATAATAAGCATATTTGAATATTTGCACTTCTGCACAAATTGAACATTCATCTGTAAAGATATATATTTAGATGTATATATTTTATTTTCTATTTTATTCTTTTTTAATCTATTTTATACTATTTCTATTTTTATTTTATTTTTTATGGTTGAAATCATTGAGCATTGCTTAAAGAGAGTGTGTGACCCAAGCATTTCATTGACAGTGACAACTTCATTTTATCTCTGTTCATTTGACAATAAAAAAATCTTGAATCTTGAATCTTGAATCTTGCCACAAATGCTGAGAGACAGATTGGTGTGCGGAGTGAACGACAACAACAGAATGCAACGGAAACTATTGTCTGAAGTGGGCTTGACGTTTGATAGGGCCCTGAATTTGTGTATGGCTATGGAATCAGCATCAAAGGACGTTAAAGAGATGCAAGGCCAGTTAACAGAGGACACGGCTCAAAATGAAAGTGGGATGAAATCTCAGACAACTGTCCACAGGATGTTTTCAGACAATGTTACATTTATCTATTTTTGTAAGCACAGTGTTGCCATTTTATGTTCAACAGGTTAGTTAAACCACCTTGGTTCTGTTGCTTTTACTGCTTGATTTCTCAGTAGATTGAATATTTATGGCCTTGTTTGTTAACTTTAATGTTTTGTATAATTATTTTTCATATTTGTTGTGAGAAAAACTTAAATACTATGCAAATTGTTGTATTATTAGTGTTGATATAACTATTATTGTTTGCTTGTCATATACAGTGATGATGAAAAGACTTACTAAAAAGTTTCCTGAACATCATACCATGTCTGTATGTGACTGTCCAACCTCCTGTCAAGTCTTGACCCAATGACAGGACACCAGTCTTATTGAGACTAATTAGTCTCGATAAGGTAAGCAGTGGTATAGTTTATGGCTGCATGTTAAATATAACTATATTTCCAGTTGTGTACTGTTTTAAATCTCAGTAGTCAAAATTCTGTTTGTGACTGTGAGTCTATAGGTTGTCTATATGTAAGCATCATGCTTAAGCACTGAATCAATCTAACTTTGGCTTTGTTTATTTTCTGTTGGCAGAGAGGATACTGTCAGTCTACAGAGAACACCTGATGGACAACATGTCAATCATCAACCAGAACTGGTGACAACTCATACTTCAAGTTCCAACATCTTGGACACGTGTCTATGTGACACTCTATCCCAGACATGAGCAAAGTACGGCCCGTTGGGTTTTTTAATCCGGCCCGCCGAACTTGTCCAAATATTTATAAAATTGTTTTTTTGAAATACTAATATTTTTTTAAACAAAAAATTTAGTAGCACTTAAATGGCACTTACTTATAGCACTTTGTAGTTTTGCTTTATTTTCGAAGAAATCGTACTTTCTTGATTATTTTTGTTCTGGGTTTGAACCCTCAGGGTTGAATGCACTTGTTGTAAGTCACTTTGGATAAAAGCGTCAGCTAAATTAAATTTGACCGGGAGTGTGATGTATAGAGCTGGAAAGGGCACATGATGTCCCTTCACTTTTTCCCTTTGCCCTGTGAGCCCTTCTGTAAAATGAGCAGATCAAGGAAACGAAAAGTGGACAATGAGTGCAGAGTGTTTAACACAGAGTGGACAACAAAACACTTTTTCACTGAAGTCCAATTGAAGGCTGTATGCCTGATATGCCGAGAAACTGTCGCAGTTTTCAAGGAGTACAACATCAGCTGTCACTTTGCTACGAATCATGCTATACGCTAGCCAGCATTCAACGCAAGAACGGGTGGCTATGGCTCAGAGGTTGGCGGACTCAGCAACATTTTTTTCACAGACAAACTACGATTCAAGAGTCAACTACCAAGGCAAGTTTTTTGGTGGCATTTGGAGCAAAGGCTAGCAAGCCTTTCTCCGAAGGCGAGTTTTTGTTAAATGGCCTTGCAAATAAGTGCTTTGCTACTTGTTAAAGGCCAAATCCTTTCATGTAATGATTTTTCCATGTCATTTATATTATTTGACAAAAACACTCCATCCATCTGTTCCTGGCCCGGCTCCTCTGTCAAAATTTAGAACCCATTGTGGCCCGCGATTCAAAAAGTTTGCCCACCCCTGCTCTATCCCATGTTGAGCCCCCTCTTCAGTCAGGTCTGGACTCAGTGAATCATTACTCCTGATTAACCAAGGGCAAGTGGCAATTTTTTTTATAATGTTTAACCGTGGAATGTCCTTCATGTCATTAGGCACACATTTTTTTTCAAGATCAGCAAAAACATCAACACTTCTTTGAGAATTAAATGAACAAGTTTTTGAATCTGTTTTTCAAAGAGAATATGTAAATGCACTGTTTCTGTCCCTTGGTGGCGCTGCATTTGTAATGCAATTTGTACTGTATTTTTTACGGGGAATTTTCCTGCAACCACAGCTGCCAGTATTTTACCGTAAAATGTAACATTTGAATAAAATACTATTATTATCCTACAGTTGTACTGTGTTTATCACTGAGACTGTAATTTGGTTCACAGTAGTTTTTACTATTAAAGAAAATGATCGTAAACATGTTTATGTGACAACTGTTGTTTTTAAAGAAAATTACCGTTCAGAGGTTTATATTACAACCGTTGTTTTAAAGAAAATTACTGTTCAGAGGTTTATATTACAACTGTTGTTTTTAAAGAAAATAACCATTTAGGTTTATATTACAACCATTGTTTTTAAAGAAAATTTACCGTAAGCAGGTTTACAGTTTATTGATTTTTTTTCCTGGTAAATTACTGTAAAGCACAACAGTTCTCGAATGACAAATTTACTGTTCTAAAAAGGCATACTGAAATTGTATTAATTATCAGTGTATTTTTTACGGTGAATTTCTGGCAACCACAGCTGCCAGTATTTTACACGTTTTTTTTTTTACAGTGAACAGCATTTCAATATTGCACTCAGTTACAACCTGTGCAACACATTCATTGGGTGTGAAGAAAACTGAGCATAGTTCAAGTCACTTTAATCAGTTATCTTGAGCGAAATATGTCTCAAACATTCACTTTGATCAATATGACAATATTGACCAATCATGAAAATATTGATTGGCACAAGTGATTGTGCAGTTACAAGATTCTGACTCACGATTTGTACTGAGATAAATGATTAGATGGGATAAATTAAATAAATAGTCAGCCAACTTGCTGCTATGCCCTACCCCAAAGTGATGTTTCTTTGAGGACCATTGTGTTCGACCACTGATTTTAAATAATGGTAATGTGTATCGCAGTGTAGTGTGTTTTTGGTCAAAATTGAAAAAAGTCCATTAACATTACCGTTTTTGTAGATCACATAGAGATGAACTTGTATTTGAAAATTCAAGTCAATTGGACTTATTTGTGAATGGCTTGTTTTTTTTTAATTTTAATTTCTAGCCCTTGATTACAGCGCTACCATGTAGTCATTTGCAGTCATATTTCCTAGAAAGCATATGGACACTATTTGCAGTTCCATGTTTTTATGGTGGTGTGGATTGGCTCTTGTGACGACTCTGGCAAGTGTGAGAAAACTCTGACTGCGCATAATTACCTGTGATGCACTGTACATGTGAGTCTGCTCTGCTTCAGTGGTGCCTGAACATGGGTCAATATGAGAAGAGTGGGTGCACAGTGTGCAACTTTGGAGGCTGGATCTATACTACCCATCCAATCAGTATTTAGACATAGTAATAGTATTTTCTGCGCTATCTTCCATTGGCTGAACATTTTACAATTGAATCCATTCATTGTCACTATGCACCTTATTTACAAAAATAGAGGCAATCCCCTTTGTACAGCCGGACTGCAGCAAATGTCTGTCATCACGCTCCTGTGTCATCACTGATGCAACATCAGTGGGAATGTCATCATCTATGTCTTTCTCCACCAAATCCTGGAAAGACTGATGGGTTGGGATCATTATTTAAAAGACCACAATGAAGTGCATAGACGAAACACATTAGAAAGTTGAATGAAAAATTACAGTTTCATCATCTTACAGTTTGTATCTCTCAATCAATTTAAGTGCATATCAATCATACACCAATTACGTAATAGACCTGCCAACATGTTTCAGTTTGCGTGTAATAAAGTTCACTGTAAAAAATCACTGGATAGACCTATTTTTTAAAAAGCACCACCAAACACAACAGTAATAACTCTGCCTTTTTTACTTTCGATGAAATGTAACAATACATACCAAACAGGATGTTTCCTCTGTAGTGGGTGCCTCCTCAACATTGCAATCCGTCACTTTGGTATCGCCTGAAGTGCGCTATAGAATGTAATACATAATAATTGTATAAAAGACATTTTTATATTACACATCAAAGTTATTGTTAACATGTATTAGGTACTTCATTACAAAAAATTGTTAATCAAAATTTCTATCAATAAATTTAAAAAGTATTGCATTCACTTGGGCCCAAAAAATTAGGCTTTTTAAATAGAAGTAAAAAAGACAGAAGAATTACCTTCTGGTGATCAAGTACTGCCTTACGGTGTCAGGGTGCGGAAAATGGAAAACGTGAACCCAAAAGCACAACACTTGAGCAGTCTTAGGATAGAAAGAGTTCTGGTTTAATGGATGATCAGGGGTAAAAAAACAGGCAGAAAGTCAGAGACAGCTGTCATGGGAATTTTTGTATTTAGATATGTTTATTGAAATAACAGACAAGTATAATGTAATGACAAATGTGGTTTAGACTTTAAGTCAAGGGAGTTGCTCATAAACCTAGAGGTGTTGCTAAGCACACAGTAGGGGCCAGCACCGCTGCTCCCATAACGCGCACTACGCGATGTGCGTAGGGCACCAAGTCCTGAGGGGGCCCCAAAAAATAGGCAACTGAAAAATCATCATAGTTATAATAATTATGTAGCCGAGCGTTTGGTTGTATCATAGGTCCGGCCTCAGCCGACAAGGGACACGAGAGCAGGTCATGAGCTCGGGACAGCACACCCGTTGATTCTCTGCTCACTTTGCAACTTCACTCATCACAGAACCCACTTCCTTTAAAACCTCCTTTCAAAATAAGAGTCACTACCAACAACCCGCTTAGAACAGGAAATACAAATCAACCCTCAACAATAACGTCATTAAATAAAATAGCTTACAATTATAACGCCGATATTATTTCAGTATATAAATATTAGGCACCTTTTAGGCATGTATATCACAAAACAGGCAGAACAAGAGATATATTTAATTGCTCAAAGAAAAAGTTAAGATGGTGCTCTGAAAGCACAAATCCTGTCATTGAGAGTCAGCAGGTGACAATGTAGAGACATGTGTGCCCCCTCCAACTGATCCTGCTCTTTGGCCACCACAAGTTTTAGACGCGGATCGTGTTGAAATAGTACGAAGAGGTCCATTTAAAATCCCATCAGATTTTAATTTTCCAAGGGGACTAGATGGCATGGCGTTTCATAGTAGCCTACAATTCAAAACACTCTCAAATGGAGAGAAAATCATGAGAAGTTGGCTTGTTTACTCACAACAAAGCAAAGCTGTGAAGATTTTCTCAATACTTGAATGTGTGTGTTTTAGCTGTTCTACATAGTGTGTTTACAAAGTAAAGTAAAATTGTGTGAATTATCTGCTTCTAAATCTTTGCTTTATTGAAGAAGATTGCTAACTTGTATACTTATGCTTTTAAGTTTGT
Organism: Limanda limanda; assembly: GCF_963576545.1. NCBI lineage: Eukaryota > Metazoa > Chordata > Actinopteri > Pleuronectiformes > Pleuronectidae > Limanda > Limanda limanda. The sequence continues at coordinate 33,517,815 of NC_083638.1, read as the reverse complement.
ATTTATGGATGACTATTTAATTTCTACGAAGATTTTGCACATCCCAATACTTGTGTGTATGTATGTTTTGGCTGTTCTGTATACTACGTTTACAAAGTAGATTTTCCTTTTTCGTTTTAATAAAATGTTAAACTGGCGGTTTGGGAGGGCATCATAAAGGAGTTATGCTTAGGGCACCAACATGGCTAGCAGCGGCACTGGTAGGGGCCACTGAAGGAGACAGAGCAGATGGGCTCTTGGGTGTGACTGCCAGAGACGTCAGGTCTGAGAGGAAGATGTTTTCACACCAAGAGTCTTTCAGAGCATCTGAGCACAACCACATGTCATTGTCTTGTAGACTTCAAAGCAGATCTCTTTGTATATTGACGGAGACCATGTGTCTGACCTTTCTGTCAGGACATCAAGAGAGCTGATTGGACAACCTTTCTCCTGTCCAAGGAGGGGCCTGTGTAGAATAAATGTTGTGTTTTTGCCTTGGCTCAGGGCCATTGTCTCATAACTTTCACCATGTTATGAGCTTTGAGCCACAACTAGCCACAACGGGCGGCTGTGGCTGAGGGGTAGAGTGGTCGTCCTCCAACCTGAAGGTCGGCGGTTCGATTCCCAGTCTGAACCATCTGCATGCCGAAGTGTCCTTGGGCAAGATGCTGAACCCTGAACGGCCCCCCATAGAATAACAAAGTGCTGCAAGTAGATGCACTGTATGAATGTGTGTATGAATGGGTGAATGTGAAACTGTACTGTAAAGCGCTTTGAGTGGTCTTCATCAGACTAGAAAAGCGCTATATAAATACAAATCCATTTACCATTTAACTACAGTTGTTGAATTAAACTTCCAGATTGATAAAACACAGCAAACAGCAAGCAGGCAAAACGGACGGGGTCAAAAACCAGGCAGTCAGTAAGAGATAGCAAACAAACAAATAGAGAGCAGGCATAACGGGAATCCAGGGTCCAGAAGGCAGGTCAGAGCACGGGGGGAGTGGCAGAATTCTGAAATGACATGAGAATTAGTACATGAAAAATAATATAACAGAATATGAAAACATATGAGCTGATTGAAGTTGTGACATACGGAGCTTCACGGGATTAACAAGTGTATTGGAAACCTCCAATACCTTGCAGACATTTTTCCAAAAATTTGCATATTTTCAGTTCAGAAAATGTATCGATAGTTGATACAATTTATTCCAGGCTTCTTTTCAGGCGTTGTGCCTTTGAAATGAAATAAGGCAGTAAAGCATTTGCATGACCAAATGTTTTGAACATAACAAACATAATGACTGTTAATGCTATAGTATTATTAAAAGTAAGATCAAAATTGTGTGAATGTATTGTGCTTTAACACTTGCCTTTCCAAAGGTGGTAAAAGTGCAGAATCTGAAAACAAAAGAAATAAGTAAACATTAAATATTACAAAAAACATGATGCAGTGAGCATGTTTTAGGCTCATGTGTAGTTTGATATTTTATTCTAAGAGATATATTACAAATACAAATCAAAGAAACAAAATCATATAAGTATTATGAACCTGAATCTCCAGAAAAAACATCCTCCACATTTATTTACATCTACCAAAATAACTACAAGGTTAACAATCTTAGACAGCATGTCAAATCTACAAGGCAATAATCACCAGTCAAGCTAAGCAGATATGGTTATATTCTTCACTAGACCCTACCATTTCACTCACAATCACAAGACAAGAAATACGAGAATCATCCTAAAGCTATGTATGAATCTAAACTATGGAAGCGTCATCCGAATCCACAGGTAGCATTTGGAAAACAAACCGGCTACTTGTTTTATTTTCAATTTATTAGACGTTACTTTTTCTCCGCACCTGAGGAGCAAGAGCTACCATGTACAATGTCAGTATATCACCTAATGGCGTCCAATATTACCCAATGGCGATAGGTAGTGGCCGCTGTTAAATTAATGGCTACAGTTTGAAACTTTGGAGTGAAATAGCGTCATTGTTTTCCAATGTCGACTCTGCTCTCCCTTCACATAAACTTTTTCAGTGACAGAAAAAGTAAAAAAACAACATTTTTTTAAAAAGACATGGCTGATTGGATTTTACAGTTGGCCTACTCATCTTTTCAGAATGAGAGTAGCCTACCTGCTCAACAATAACTTGAAACGTTAATTGTCTTGATGCATATACTGTATTAATCCCTTACTATCCAAGTCTACTGTCTATTTCTCAATTTATCCGCCCGACGAGTCCTCACCACTACTTACTCAGGGTCAGCAGACAGTTGCGAGAAGTGATTGTGTTAGCCAATCCCATTGTGCAAAAGACCATCTACTGCAGAATTGTGCTGGTCCACTAACCTAATTATTTTTGTTAAATCAAACTTTTATCAAATTTGTGCAGGGAGGGGCGAGCGGAGCTGTTTAAGCAACAAGGTGCTGAAACATTACTAAAATCACGCTAACTGTATATCAGTGCAAGCACAGGAGAAATGTCACGATCCTGAGCATGCAGTGCCATTGCCATCTCCAAGGAAATCAAAAGAAAGCCAATGACAGTGATATACTACAATAAAACAAAGGTCGGGGTTGATGTGCTTGACCAAATGGCTCGCCATTACTCCGTGAAAGATTATTATTAATTAATTCAAAAGTGCTATTTGGCATGAAAGTTTTCAAAAGCATCAAAATGAATTAATCTATAATCTTTCTCACTCAAGGTGGCACGCATAGAAGGCCAGTTGTAGTATTTTATAACATGCTGGATTTTGTTGCCATCAATACAAACTTACATCAATACTGCTGTATCTGAGCTGAATGTGGCTGTGGCTGAGGGGTAGAGTGGTCGTCCTCCAACCTGAAGGTCAGCGGTTCGATCCCCAGTCTGAACCATCTGCATGCCGAAGTGTCCTTGGGCAAGATGCTGAACCCTAAATAGCCCCCCATAGAATAACAAAGTGTCAGTGTCAAGTCAGAATCCATGTGAACGCTATGCAGTTACAATAAAAATGTGGGCCCCGTAAACTGTGTTATACCGTCTACTCTCATTTTCCTTTGTTTAGCCAAGCGGAGCTGTTTCAGCAGCAGCACTCGTGATGTAAACAAAGCTTGGGATGACAGTTGTTGTACAAACAGCTGCAAAGTACAAATGTATTGTTAGTGCTGATGTTGTTAAAAAAAACCATGGTGAGTTACAACAATGTGATTTAACGTTACGTGTTGTTTCTATGGTTGGGTTGAGGATCTTTATCCTGGGTGAACAGTATGGGGACAGGAGGTTGTGCTGAAGTGAGCCGAGCACACAGACACATTCTTCCTGAAATGAATCTAGTTCAAGAGATCTGGAGGGGGCCTAATCCATTGTTACGTCATAAAATCTGGAATTTCTAAACAAGCTGTTTCAAGGAAAACAAATTATATTAAAAGCCCAGAAAATGTTTTTTTTCACAATATGGGGCGTGTAAAAGAGATCACTGACTAAGCTGACCTTACTTCCTTAGGCAGATAGTTCCAGAGTTTTGGATCTAATCTTGTATTCGGAACAACCATACTTCTGGCTGAGGATCTCAATGTTAGTGAAGGCTCATAAAATACTAAAAGCACTGATATGTTGCTGGGAGAGAGGCCATGGACAGCTTTAAACGTAATCAACAAAATCTTATAATAAAATTTCAAGCATACAGGGAGCCAATGTAAGGACTCAATCTATCAAATGTTATCTGTATAGTCCATATTAAAAAATGACAATTTGACTCATAGGGCTTGACAAGGTGCGAAATCATCTGTTCTTAACCCTCAACAAGAGTAAGGAAAAACGTCCCCCAAAAAAATATAAACAGGGGAGAAGATAAAAACATGATTGTACCAGCTTTGTTGTGTGTTGCTCAAAAGTTAAATTGTTGTCAATCAAGACGCCAAGGTTCTTTGCAGCGGGGTTGATGTGATCAATAACAGACCAGCAGATGGCAGTATATGTTCCATATTGTGGCCAGGTCCAATTAAAATTATCTCAGTTTAGACTGGGTTCAACTGCAGAAAGTTTCTGGACATCCAGCTCTTAATCTCAGAAAGACAGTTGTTTAAAGAACCAAGCATACCAGGGTCTTTAGGTCTAACAGGCAGGTACAACTGCATGTCATCAGCATAAAAATAAAATTAAACACCATGCTTGTTTATGATGTGACATATAACATATAACAATACCTCCAAATCCAGACCAGTCTTCTCTGTACAGGATCCTGGAACAAAACTGAAATTATGAAATGTAAGGATAATTATATCAATTAACTTACCTCTATGTTTTACAAAAGACTGTCTTGTGGCCCTGCAAATGAGCCATAAGGCCAGGGAAACCCCCTACCCTATGACAAAATGGACACTGGATGACAATGGAAAGTGTCCAACTTGATTAACTCTGTGTATGCTCTGTCTGGGAATGTTGTGTTTATGATCTATAAAACAATATCATATCAATATTTAAGAGTTCGATATGGGATAAACTTGACCTTTACAAGTCTATAACATAATAATGATGATAATTTTGAGATACAGCATGTCAAATGAATTTTGAATGATGTTGAAGTATGAGTGAAAGACTCCTTTTTCTTGCTTTGCAATTTCAATTTGTAAACTTGCAAAAAATCGTCTTGCACACCACCACACTGCTGTGTGTAGGAGATGAAGAATTCTTTATTAATGTAAGGACTCATTTTCTTCTTGATGAAATCATTTGATCAAACAATTTAAGAACAAACATATGCAGAGTGCTCATTCTGTCAACCCAACAGTGCAAAATCCCAGATATGAAATTGGTAATAAATCTCACCAAAATGAACATAAACTTAAGATACATTTCTTGAACCTGTTTTGGATGATACAACATATTTAAATGTTGCTTGTAGTGTGTTATAAAGTAGAAAAAAAGAATATTCTTAATATCACCTAAAAAAAAAGTACCTAAAAGAAAACATATTGTGATCCTACACAATTGAAAATTATTAAAAGTTTCATTAAGGCAAATCTCTGAAAATGGACATCGAAGAAGAAATTGTGTTTAAAACAACTCAATGTCTTGCAGTCGGTTTATTACATTTATTGGTTCTCAATTCAGGTCCTGTAACACACTGAGCCACTGCAATTAATCCAGTCTTTTAACAAAGTTACAAACAAAGATTCCCCCTACAGATAACAACAGTCATCTCTTCTTACTGATCGAGATTAATGAGGACCTAGGACTTCTCCAAATGTCACCAGAACCTGAGAGCAGAGACCAATCCTTTGCTGTCACTGCTTTACACAATAAATCCACCACAGACCAGTCACCTGCTGCTGCCTCCTGTGAGACGAACAGCGGGACTGTTGACTGAGAGCAGCTCATCCTGATTCTCCTCTGTCCGGATGGCAGGTGTCCTCTCAGCTCCTCCTCCTCCTCATCATCACGATCAAGACTGATTCAGAAAGAAGTCCCTTGGGAGGTTTTGATGTGATCCTTGAAGTCAGTTGGGACATTCAACATCGAGCAGACCTGGATGATAGCAGACAGAAGTTAGTGCTCTGCTTTAACTGCTCTGCTAATGCAGGAACATTACATGATAGATATGCAGGAGGGTCATACTGAGCCTGATATATGACAGGCTTCAAAGCAGGAGCAGCAGCGTCAGCCATTTGCCTCTGTGTACCAGACTGTATAAAAAGATCTATGACGTGTCTTTGCTTCCTTCCACTACCCAGAAATAAAACAAAAATATGATTATATTTTTATTATGTGAATATCAAAAATAAAAGGAAATATACTGATTATTAAATCAGTGCATTCATTAAATTAAATAGCATTACACACAAGTGGTTCCGCAGTATATATTTTTTAGGAATCGCGCACACACACACACACACACACACACACACACTGAAAACTTTAGTCGTATTCGTGATGAAGAAGCAGTGTTCTAGAAGATATTATTAAAAACTATTCATCACTCGGTTCTGTAACAATTATTTTACACAAATTTCCATGATTTCCTTTATGTTGTCTTAGTCCATCAAATTTAAGAAGCATCTCAATAAGCAAAGGTAAGAGATCAGATCATAGGTTCGACATGAAGAGCCCCCATCAACGGTATCTGACAAACCTATAAAAAGCTTTGGAAGATGCAATTATGCAAGCCTCAAAGACTGCAAGCAGGTCCAGCAACTGAAGCTGGATATCAGCAGTGGCCTTAATAACATCATCCAGTCCATGCTTCCTGGCAAACTAAAGCTCTGGTGTTAACAGTTTTGCCTGTTACACCGACTGATGTGGCCACTTAAGGCCAATTTATGCCTCTACGTCTTTTCTATTACGGACAGATAAGACCGCCCTATCCGTAGTGGAACGCCCTCTCCGAGCGCCTCGGAGAGCTTTTCGTACACCTCTGATTTTTCTAACTGTCCGTCTTCATGTCGGAGAGCCCACGGACAGCTCTTGGCTGTGATTGGTCTGCGAACGACATCATTTCCCTACGACGTCATTTCCCTACGACGTCATTTCCGGACCTCAAACTTCCTGTTTCCTTCCATGTGTCACATCAAACCCAAACACAACTATGATTCTACGATAAATGTGACGTGTGTGTTAAGCCAGCAGAGTTGTCCGGCTGACGGTGGCTCGTTAGAGCACTGACGGCATGTGTGCACGGTCACATACGGTTATAACGAGCTTTCAAAACGGCGCTAGCAGGCTAGACTAGCGGGTTAGCCACCATGCTAACTGCGGTGGTAACAGTGCAAAAATCCACCGTCACGACTTTAATTCCACTTCTATCATGACACAGTTTCTATAATACCGCCAGATTAGAAGCAAACACTGGGTAGTAGTTAGTGCCGGGAGTCCCTGCTGACTGTGTGTGGAAGCTGGGGGGGGAGCTAGCTTCAAGCTACACGGAGCTTCAAGCTGTGGAATCAGCAACACACTTCGGAAACAAGACCGGGGAACCGCTGCGCTAAGAAACGATAACATCAGCATTTTGACCTGCTGGGTGTCACTTTATTTAGTTCTATTAGTTGCCATGGTTCAGTGTGTGGGAGGCTACCCGATAGAGATAAACAGACACACGTGGACCTCTTCTTCCCAAAATTGGGGTAGGCTTCTCTGAGCTCATCTTCCGTTGCGCCACCTATGGGTTTGGCGGTGAATTTTTTCCACGTACAGTGGTCGGAGAGGTAAAAATCAAAAAGACTCTTCGCCCACCGTGGAGCCCTCTCCGAGAAACGGATACGTAGAAGCATACTGGAGCCTTTACAGTAGTCGATGCTCCACTCAAAAGAACTGAGAAAACATGGAGACAATGATCAACTCCATTTCTACAGCATATATGGCTTATTCATTACTGTATATCACTATTGATATAACTATGCACTTTTATACTGACATGTCTAGGTTATTATGTTATACAAATCTCTTTACCTAAACAGATAGTGGGCAGCTAAGTGTGTTTAGTGCAGAGGTTACTAAATATGGTGGGACATTTATTTAATCTGTGCTAAGGGTAACTAAAAGTTAAGCTTAATTTTTCAGCAGATCAATACGTTTGTACTATAGGTCTAAATAAAGTGTTTTTGTTGAATTTATTTCTGCCCAAATAGAGCACAATATCTGTAATAATGAGATCGGAGAGGTATAAAGAGGAACACTCTGGGGCTCTTAAAGCCTATATCCATGGGCAGGTTATTTTTTATACTAAATCCAGCCGCCTGTCTCGTCTCAAGCGTTTGTCTGGCATACGCCGATGAGCTGCTTTTATAATTCACTAAGCATCTTAAATCCATTCCAGACATTATGACTATTTTTAAAGAATATGGCACAGTTTCTTGTATTATGAGTTAAATCTGAAGAAATCGTAATTCTTCCCTATCACTACAGCTGCTCAAAGCCTTTCATACACACTTTTGCCACTCAAATGAACAATGAACTAAATATCCGTGGTGACGAAATGGTGGTCACAGAGACATGGCGAGCTTGTTCAAAGCAAATTTTAAGACATGTTTTGAGCGCAGTTAAGCTAGAGGTGTTCCCATCTCCCTATCTCTTTAGCAGTCAGAATCAATTCCCATAAATGAACATTGTTCCGAAATTTCTATTCCTATTCGAAACTATAGTTTTACGAAAAAAAATTCTTAACATCAATGACAAAATAATCTCAAATATCACTTGGAAGAGGAAGAAACCGAGAATTATGAAATCTTATTGCTGGATGAGTCAATGGGAGCACCTGATTTCCGCCTCTACTACTAGGTGTGTATTGTTCACGCTCGCTACTTTATAATATGGGTCCAGGTTAAGCGTAACTCATGGTATTTGCACCTCTGACTGCCCTTTGTTCTCTCCGATGCCTCCATCATTACGCTATTTTAAGAGCAAGCCGATTAATGTACGATACAGTACAATATTGGCTTCTATCAGGAAAACCTACGGATGGCAGGATCTCTGCTGGCCCCCGTTTGTCCGAGCCACCTCTCCTCCCCATCCATCATGGACGACTCTTTTGTTATTTGGAAACTTAAAACTTGGAAATTTAACTTGACACTATAACATTTCTTTAGGTTTCTCCATGTTCGCATTAAAGCGAGTGCACATGGCATCTATCTGTGCCCGGAATGGCCCTGATTCAATTCAATGTGCTGCATCGCCTTCACTTCTCTAACTTCAAATTCTCAAAAATGTTTCCAGATCTTGACTCCAAATGTGATTGATGACAACTCTCTACTGCCTCTCTTGCACACACAATTTGGCAGTGTCCTAGCCTGCTCATTTTTTGGCATTCAATCTTCAAAACATTATCTGATGTTTTCAAAACAGTAATCCATCCCACTGATCATTCTCTATTGGAAGTCTCCTCATCCACAGAGCTGAACTCATTTGCTGAGAGAGGTGATGCAGCATCTCAAACTTGAGAAACTTAGACTCACAATACGAGGCTCCTCTGAAAAATTCGAAAGAGTCTTGAACCCATTTATCATTTATTCCAGACCTTCCTCCCTATCACCACCTTCCTGAGTGTAAGTCTGAATGGAGTTAACTTTGTAATTAGCCGATGAACCTTTATGATCTGTGGGCTTTTTATATTACATAACAATTACGCTGTTGGTTTTATGATGAAGTGCATCAATAATCTGGCTACAAATGACCACCTCAAGTCTGCATTGCCACTTTTCCTGTCTTCAAAAAGTTTGTACTCATGGGTTAAAGTTTGCATATAAGTGCCTAAAAATAATGTGCCCATAGGCATATGACAAGCAAGCCTGACTTGAAAGCTTTGTCATTCATTGTGTAATGATTGATTGAACTAATATATTAATTTCACCACAAGGTCTGGTGTTTCATGTTTTGTAAGTGTAAGTGCATTTCACAAACAAAATGTCTCAATTTGGACAGTGTGCTTCTTTTTCAGTCTGTGTTAAATCTTTTGAAAATAATTATGAAATGTCAGAGTGAAACAAATCTAGAAAAACTGTAATACAGTTGTGATATGTAGTCTATATTCATATTTAACTTTGATGTATTCACAACTACTGAGAGAAAGGCATAAGCAGTAAAACTGAATGAGAGCCACCCCCTGCAACATCTTCACAGGCAGAACAGTTAACAAAGCAAATAATACAGGATGGAGGAGGTAAAGGAGTTAGTAAGTTCATAGCTCAGTGGCAGCTAAAGTACATCCTTAATATACAAGTAAATAACATATTTGATTGGCTACTTTAGTCTCCAATTGCTCTGAAAAATGTTGAAGGACAAAATTAAGTAATTATTTACTGGTTTTCCATCAATTAGGGCAAGCAATTCAATTGTATAAGCTTTTTCTGTTTTCAGTAACTGAGCCATGGAGTGGCTACAACAGCTAATGTACAAGTGACACTGGACATCTGCTGCAACTAATTAATTCCAGTATGATTACCTCCATACAAAGATATCTTTCATCAATAACTGTTGATTACCTGTCTGAACTTGGCCCGAAGCTTCTCCATTTCCTCCTGTAGTGTCGCAGACTGTGGATCATCGTGAGGAGAGTTTTGGATTAAACCCAAGAAAGCCTCCAGAGTTTTTATACGCTTTCTGAAGGCACACAGACACACACAAACACAAACTCTGATTTGAATCTTACGACGTTTCGACAAACAGTCCATCAAGGAAATAATCTCTGAACAGTCCCTGAGCCACTGTAACTGTACATGTGTAACAAGTTTATCAACCAAATTAACATTTGAAAAAATGTGAAATTAGTTTATAATTGTCAGTTATAAACTGACGTGTTTCCTCTAGGGTGTGTTTAAGCAGTAGGGGCGATTTGGGCCAAAATGTTGGACTTTTTTCAACGTTTTTAAATACATGTCTCATGAACTCTCGAGAGAATCAAACAAACATACTTATGTCAATGTTCAGTCACTGCATTGATGAAGAGTCGTCCTCCTCTTTGCAGTAGCCCAAAAATGAATACATGTGCTGTTGCTCTTCCCCTGCTCTGTTCTGTGTGTGTCAACCAACTTGATTTTGGTGTTACTCTGTTCCAGCCAAAATGATTGTTTTGGCGCGGCGCTATTCTTATTCTCATTGGCTGTTTGTGCTGTCTGTCAAAACATGGACGGGATGAGTTCTATCAACGTATATCGACCTAAGACTATCGTCTTAAATCTATATGGAGGAAAAGTTATATTGTGATAATTATGGATATTGTTTAATCGCCCAGCCCTAGTTGCTGCCCTTGTCACTACTACTTCCTACTGTTATACTTATTTAAGTATGTAGGATATGAGACATATCATTATACTGTTCCAGAGTGTTGACGTAAAAAGTGATGGTAGGTGGTTGCCTTGTTTATAGAGACTGTACCTTGATTTGACATCTGTTTTATTTTGGAGAAGGCACTTCCATGTGATGGCAAACCCATTATAGAAGGAAATCTGTAGGGGGTTAGAGGGCCAGAGGCAGTAATTAACTTGAAAGTAACACTACTCTTCCTAATTATAAAAGAAAGACTGACCATGTATATTCTCAATATTTCTGACATATGAAGGTTGTAAAGACTAGTTCGTGTCTAATGAAGACAACATCATTACTGTCATATACTTTGGGAATTATGCTTGTGCCAAATTAATAAGCTCTCTGAATACCTGACATTAAGCTTCACATCATAGAAAAAAAAAGGTAGAACAACTACATCTATTGATATAGGCCCACAGTATTCACAGCTAAATCACTCACCTCAGTTGACAACTTGGCCCCATGAGAGGCCCCATGTCTATGGCCCTCCTGCAATCCTCTGCATTTTCCTCTTTCAAATCCCTCCTTGTAGCCCTCCCCTCGGAACCTGAAAAACATTCACACTGCACTCACTCAGTGGAAGTAGCTTAAGACAAATGTAAATGTAAATGTAAAATAACTGTAAATTTGTTATCTTAATTTGGATGCTGATTGGCTTACTTGTACTTGAGTCAGAACTATTTCACCGTTGTTAACGTGTAACAGGACAGTTTTTTTGGAAGTGACCTATTATAGTCCAGGCAAAGTAGCGTTTTACGACCGACTAATTGTAAAATAATTGTTTTCAGCATAGATAATTTCTATGAGGTGTCCAGAACAACATACAAAAAGTCCTAAGAAATCCTATTTGAGGAAATATTTTAAATTCTCATCAATCCGAGATATGTGCCAATAAGGCCAGGCAACAATACACCCCAGTGGGGCTATTTTTTTCCTTTACTCCTACCACAATAATGCTTTACATGGTAAAAGTATACATGAAAAGTACCTTTTTTTTGTATTACAAGCTTCTTTTGAAATGAATTTGAATATGCACATGAGTGCCACACTTATTGAATATGTCCTAATTTGCATAGGCAGAAACACTATTCATATGTGGATAATGATCTGTGGATCGCGTATCAGAAATCGTAATGATGGATCCAGTATGGCGGAATCTGTATCATGCTGGCTGATCGTGATAAAAATGGCAGATTCTGTACCGTGTTGGCATCTGATAATGGTGGTGGACTATGATCGAGGTGGCAGCTGATGGTGGATCCTAATGGAGGCAGTGGACAATGACTGTGAACTATAATGGCCTCTGATCTTGATGGTGGATCATGATATTGCTGGCTGCTGGCTGCTGACCATAGACTATGTTTGCAGCAGGACTACTTGATATATAGTATTTCTTCTCGGATATTCGACATTGATACTGTAGGCATAAGTTTACTGTGACTTTTCGTCAAATCAGCATATACTTAGTCAGAAAAAATAAAAGTGCAGAATAGCCAATTTCAGAATAATAAGATTATCAGCACAGAAGAAGATTAAATCTGATGTCAGAGGGTCCTGGGATGTGGAGAGAGTGGAGGACCTGATAAGAATAAGTATTGAGGGAACTAGCTTGGAGGAGGATGATGCCAAGGCAGCTGAACAGATGAGGTTCAGTCGAAGCTAAAGAGGTAGAAGGTACAACTACATGGTTAGACCTTCAGAGGTGCAAGGACCTAGTGTTCTTTAGGGGGATGTGCTCTAAAGGGAGGGGAAGTAAAAGGTCTGTAAAAGGAAGTTCTCTGTTGTGGTTGTTATTTTGTAAATTTTCTATTTATTACCAAAACATTTAACAGTAAAACAGTTAAGATGGGAAAAATATGAATGTGTTGCATTGCATGTTGTTGTAAGTGGTGACTCAAAAGTTTTTGCTGGTGACCCTAAGCAGTGATTCTAGTAGAAGTATTAGTAGTAGTAGTCCAAGGTTAGTCTGGAGATGAATTCACTTATCTGTTAAACTAGTGACAGGTTCAAATTTAATTTATAGTATGTTGAATTGAGGCGAAGTAAAGATATCTTAAACTTGAATTGTGACTAATGAAAATTAAATTGGAAATATCTGAAACTGATTTAGAGTCGAATATTAATGTCTGAGCCATGATGACATCACACAAACAGTATCGAGGCATGTTATATTTTTCTGACGTCTGAAGATAAGCCCCTAATATCTTCGATTGTATTGGATTTAGCTGCTACCTGGCTGATATGCTGTTTACCCCTGAAGCCCCAGCAGTGTTCTGTGGACTTAAAACACTTCACCCACCCCTCAATCGGCATAGGGGTGAGTAGATAATGAGTGAATTATCATTTTTGGGTGAACTATGTTCATCTAGTGCCTTTATATTGAGGTCAACACTAGCCTGGCCATAACAACAGGTACTATAACAGCAACAAACTTCAATATGCCCTAGATAAAGACTGTGTAGTTAAAGAACAAACTAATGGAACAAATGTTGTTTTTTATGTTACCAATGCATGGGTTTTTAAATCTATCTCTTATGGTTATCATTCCATGTCTTTTATTTTGAAATATTTACTTTTACTTCCGTGTCACGTCTGTCTCTCTTGCCATTCTTTAACTCAACGATGATATATAAATGTGGGTTTCTCATTTTTAATTCTTATTCTGACAAGAAAGCCAAGAAGGTTTGTGTTTCTTCGATATGAAAAATAATTGACTGAAAGTTAACGAAGCCAAACCGCTCCCGGTGATCCAGCTGAGCCTCAACTTTAACATAACATGACCCTTGTTCACATACAGAAAAGCTTACCTTTCATCCGCGAGGAAAATACTGTCAAACAGCTCTTCGTGTCCGCGGCCGCCAGCCATCTCCACCTTCTCAATTTCAGTCTTAAGGTTTGAAAAATGTGTCCGCAGCTCGTCGCTGAAATATGTGTGTGACCGTTCACGGACACATTACAGTCAGTCTGTTTCCTGAATCACCGGCGCATAGAAGCGCCATACAGCCCCCTGGTGGCCCAAAGGCTATAGCTCGGAAACTTGAATCTTGAATTCTTTCTCTTTGCTGTAATTTTGTGTTATTAAAATTATCACGAAAATGGAAAAATAGAATTAACAGCACAATTTTAAGATTGATTGACTCTAATATTACAAATTGAAATTATTTGACTCAATCCTACAAAATCATAAAATCTGTTTCTCTTACTGTCAGAACTGTGTATTATATACTTATATGATGTGTCACCTTTATTCCCTATCAAACGAACTCTAACCTGGTAATCTTTTTCTCTTTATGAACATAGTGAAATCCATACACTTGCACAGTAGATCTATTACAACCTCACCACGGTCTTTACCCTTGAATGATGCCCTCATCTCCATATCCTTAAGACCATATATCAACAAAGTCATGTGACTGACTTTAGGATTCCAGGCTCGCCAAAAGCACCCTGGTGAGCTCCTCCTCTTTGCTTCACTTGCCTCATCTGAGACCTGCAGGTAAGTGGTTTATATTTGGAACATTTGTTGCAGATTGTATGATTTCCCCCCTTTCTAAGAGCAAGGCTACAGAAGCGTATTGCATGCACTTGAGATAAGAAAAAAAGTTAAGTTTTTCTGAATTAATGAGATAATTATCTCAGAAAGTTATAGAAAAGTTTTCCTTGAAAAAAAATGGGTGCTGTTTTTCTGAATTAATGATAGGCATACTCAAAATCCTGCAAAATGTTCTCATTTGTTGGAGATGTGGTGTTCATGGAAGCAACAATGTCCTGTCTGTTTAGTGTCTTTAAGTAATATAGATGATATTTTTATAAGTTTGTCGACTTTACGGCACCTCAGGACTCTGCGCTTGCCCAGACAGAAAGACCATTACGATATCCTTGACAATGTGGTTTTCCTCCAGGATCAGTTGAACCAATATGGCATGCTTCACGGATACAAGATGAGGCATCATGTCACTGTCGCCATATTCTCTCTCAGTTCCGAATCTTTCGTGTCTCTTCTCACCACGGTCCAGGCCCTAACTCGAATCGCTGCAGCCATTGGGGAAGAGGAAGCCCCTTGAGTCAGGTCAAACACAAACTCAGGCTCACACACATACTGTCATGGTCTGGCACTTTAGTTTATATTTGTCAGGTTAATTCTAAAAGTGTTTTTGTTTATTTAGTAAATCCCTGTTGTGTATGTTCAAGTTGTTTTCATGTTTCCACACTCTGTGTTTCTGTTTCCTGTTTTATTTTGTAGTCTCTGTTCCTTGTGTGTTTTTTCTGTCTTCACTTCCTGTCTGTGATTGTCTGTACCAGTCATATACAGTCTATGGTACCAGTCCTCATGTGTTACACCTGTGTTTAATTGCCCCTGCCTTCCCTCTGTGGGTATAAGCCTCTGTGCTTCCCTTTGTCCTTGTTGGTTCGTCGTCAAAATGTTCACCGTGATCCCCTGTGCTTTCTCTCCTGTGCTTTTTGTTTTGCCTTGGCTCCCAGCTTCTGACCTCAGCATTTCCCCACGTTGGCCTCCAGTGTTTTCTCCTACGTTTTCTTCCGTGTGTTTTGTGTTTATCTAGTTTTCCCCTTGTGTGGAATGGAAAATGGAAACCTTTTGTTTATACTCTGCGTCTAGGTCCATCTCCTCCCCCGAATCCTTTGAGATACAGTTGCAATCAGAAATATTCAACCTCACCTCAAAAGACATTATAGTGATTTTGATGAAAGATAATGACAATAAATGACAAAAAACCTCATTAAACAACAAAAGATATTTATTGATGCATATTTGAGTTATTTTGACAACAGAAGTTGACTTAACTTTGAAGCTCAAATGAAAAATGTAACCCTTTTAACACATGTACATGTGCAGTATTATTCAACCCCCAGCTTCAGTACTTTGTGGCGCATCCTCTAGCTTTTATTACTTCTAACCAGTGGCTTTTCTACATTAGGGGCAGGTGCTGCCCCACCAGATGGCGCTGTTGTGCAGAAAGCTAAATACATCTGTAATTTGTGGCAAAATATATTTTATTTTATATAAAAAGAAAGAACGTGCGTGTGAATAAACTTGACTCACAAACATTATAGTCTTGTTTTGGAGTAATTTGATTCTTGTGTGTTTCTGTCTGTGTGCTTGCTCTGTGAAATGCTGCTCTCTTGCTGTCCGTCTCTGGACAGCCCAAGCTTAAGACTGTTGCCATGGAAACACCAATGTGCGTGAACCACACAGGCCAAAGTTAACATTGGGAGATGGGACTTTCAGATTCACAAAATCTGCCTTGCAACTCGACTCCAGCTCCTAGCCTGTTGCCTGCTCGGCTTCACCTGAGCTAACAGGCTATCCCCCGTCAGTGAACACGACCCGAGTCTGTGGAGAGGTTTCACTCACATATCGGATGAATAATACGTTTTGATATTTGGCTTGTTCTCCTGACAGAGAAGCTAAAGACGTCTGTGCTCCCGTTTCTGTAGTAAGTCAAGTTTAGTATTGTACTTATGTGTTAGTAGTGATGAGCAGGTATCGGTGTCTCTGTACCTGGCTGGTTAGCTTAGCTCCGCTAGCCCGCAGGCATGATAGCAGCAGAAATAGCGATGCTAACGGGACAGTACGGAGTTATTGACCCGACATGATGCAGCCCATAGTATATCTTACTGGTCTATATGCCTACTGCTTATAATAATCATCTACCCCTATTTTTGTGACGGTGACATGACGTCATACGAAATTGCCCCACGAGAAATATCAGGCTAAAATCTCCACTGCTTCTAACAAACGTTTTCGGTAAGTGCTGACAAGCTTCTTACACCTCTCGATCAGAATCTTTGCCCATTTTTCACGTGCAATAGCCTCTAGCTCAGTGATGCTTTATGGCTTCCGTGCTGCAACTGCCTTCTTTAAATCCCATCAGAGATGTTCAATCAGATTTAACTCGGTGACTGAGAAGGCCACTCCAGGACATTCCATCTTTTTCTCAACCAAGCTTTGCTTGACTTGGAGATGGGCTTTGGATCATTGTCTTGCTGGAAAGTCCAATGATCACCAAGGTTTAATTTGTCAGCAGAAGGCATCACATTCCTCCACAAAATGGCCTGGGGTCTCATTTATAAAAGAGTGCGTAGGATTCACAATGAAAGTGTACGTACGTACAAAAGCCGGAAATAGCTACGCAAAATAATAATAATAATAATTCCGATTTATAAAACCGTGCGCATGACACCTGAACGCATATTCGCTCAAGCGATGTGAAGAGGAAGTGAAACTATCACTGACATCGAGGTGTTTGTTATTGAGGTGGAGGTGAAAAGCGACTTTATGGGACAGCAGTGATGTCACTAATAAAGAAAATACACTGATACTTTGCCGCTGCTGTGGATAACACAATGTGTGAGATCAGAAATCGCTGAAACCTTGTCTCCTCCTCGTCCTTCCATTCGCATGCACACATTACGCAGAACCCCGCACCGGTGTCACGGCAGTATTTATTTATTCAGAGCCTCGGACCGATTCCCTCACATTAGTGGATCCTTGCCTCCTCTGGGATATTATTTGGAAAGTTTCTTCATTTCATCAAGTAATCTCCAGTGCGCTATGTGCACTGGGTTCTCTGTGCGCTTTGTGAGCCTGATGGCACAGTCACGTTCACTGCAGTGATTTGATGATACAAGCACGGTGTTATATATCATATATATATACTCTGCAGCTTGTCCAAAATGCCGCAGCACGTATCCTGACGAGAACCAAGAAAAGAGAGCACATTTCTCCTGTATTAGTATCGCTACACTGGCTTCCTGTTAAATCAAGAATAGAATTTAAAATTCTCCTCCTCACCTTCAAGGCCCTTAATAATATGGCACCTTTTACCTTAAAGAGATGCTAGTACCTTATCAACCTACTAGAGGACTCCGATCCCAGAACTCAGGCCTACTTGTCATCCCTAAAGTCTCTAAAAGTAGAGTAGGAGCCAGAGCTTTCAGCCATCAAGCCCCACTCCTGTGGAATAATATCTCACTTTCAGTACGGGAAGCAGACACGATCTGTTCGTTTAAGAGTAGGCTTAAAACGTTCCTTTTTGATAAAGCTTATAGTTAGAGCTAATTAGTGCGACGGAAAGTAACTCGTCATATGTTCCAAAATAGGAGGCGTTTAGTTTAAAAAGGCATAGAGGTATTGATGTCTGATCTTCTGAGTGGGCCACATGGTTTTCATCGTACTACCATACAAACCAGTAGCCAGTCAGATTTACCTTGAGCCTCAGTGTAGCCTCAAGTTCGGCCTGTATCATTGTATCATTGATTAAAAGGCAAAAACCCCTGACGACGCTAAGACGCAAAGGGAATTTATGACACAAGACACACGGAGCTTCTCTTTCCAGCTTCTCCTTCCTCTTCTCCATCCTTATCACATCAAAGTAACTATAATCTCATCAGTACATGTTACTAACTTGACCCCTTTCCCGGAGTTTCTGTGCCTTATCGCCCGCAGATGCAGGGCCACAGCTGTGGCCGCACCATGGATTATGATTGTGGATCGCGCGTCAGAGGTCGCAATGGTGGATCCAGTTTGGTGGATTCTGTATCGTGCCGGCTGATCATAGTGGGAATGGCGGATCCTTTGTCGCGTTGGCATCGGATGGCGGTGGACCACGACCGAGGCGGCGGCTGTGGACAATGACTGTGTGCTATAGTGGATCCCATCCTGATGCTGGATCATGATATTGCTGGCTGCTGACCAGAGACTATGATTGCAGCAGGACTGCTTGATATATGATATATATAGTATTGAAGTTATCCTTCAAAAATGTTTACCCTCATCGATGCTGCTAAAAACTTTAATCCCGATGATGTTTTCCTACACTTGACATCTATTGCACTTGTGTCCGTCCTGGGAGAGGGATCCCTCACATGTGGCTCTCTCTGAGGTTTCTAAGTATTTTTACCTTACTCTAGTCTTACGTAGTTTTTCCTTACTCTTGCTGATGGTTATGGACAGAGGATGTCACACCATGTTAAAGCCCTATGAGACGAATTGTGATGTGTGAATATGGGCTATACAAATAAAATGTGATTGATTGATGATTGATTAATATTAGATAGTAATAACTAAATACATAATAAAAATGGAATCGTCCCGTATTTAGAAACAAAAGCACCCGTCCCGTATTGAGCTAAAAAGGGACGCACTATTTCCCGTATTACTGTGAGATTTAAAGAATGGTCAGTAAAATGCCAATGGAAAATGAATAACAGGGCGCTTTATATGAAAATTTACAAATTTACGGTAAACTTGTTCCCAGGCAATGTCCTGCTCTGGGATCAATGAGCTGACAGCATATTCACACACGAGTACGATGATACAGAATACGCTCATCCCATTGGTCGAGGAGGTACTGTTGCTCGCAGAGATGATAGTGGAAGATAAGTAAGTTTAAGGAGAAGATAGTGGAAGACAACAAAGCAGCATGGGTGACAGTGACATAGACGCTGACACTGCTTTACAGGGCGGTACAGCTTCGAGCAGCAATACGACTCGTACTCCTCCGAGAAAAAAGCAGAAAAGGATGCAAAAATACCGGGAGGAATGGGACAAAGCAAACACCTGGGTGGAAAATGAACGCGAAAATATCTATAAAGCGCACTGCAAGGTGTGCCGCCGCACTTTTTCTGTCGCCCATGGTGGGCTGATTTACCTTAAACAACATGCTTCCAGTGGTGGGCATATGCGAAGCATAAGGGACAACAAAACTAGGGGAACCCTAGACTAATTTCTACAGATGTCCTGTTCGCACTTTTGTTATTGCACTAAAAATATGCACTATTTCAGGATGGATGTTCTGCTTTCTATCTATTGTTTTATATTAATGTATACAGTTTTAAGTTAAGCAAGACAGGTTTCTGTTTAAAAAGATTCTTATTTTATTCAGTTAATTTAGTTTATTATTAAAGTGAATTACCGGATAATAATATGTTTTCCTTGTGTTCATGTCACTCAAAAATATGCATCTAATTCAATTCAGGGTCAAATAGTTAAAAAATCGTTTCACTCACAAAAAAAGGGGCTAAAAAAATTCACCACGCCAGGAAGGGTGAAGGCAATCGGGTCGGCCGGCCCTGCCAATGAGGTGTTCCTTATTTATTTTTCAGGGAGTTGGCAACGCTAGACAGAGACGACCACAGAAACACACACTCCTGCAGACAGACCCTGCAGTCAGTATCTCATAATTATGAGTTAACTGTCATAATATCGTTCCGTCACTTTAACCCTGATGTCCTGACTGTGCGCGGCGCGTAACATCTCGTGTTGTGTGAAGCGGGGGATTGCGTGCACACGGTGCCTCATAAACTCAAACAAAGTAAACGGCTCAGACACATACAGGTAGACTGGACCTTTGATGAGCGTCTGTTCTGATCCTGGAGCAGCGCTGGTTATAATTATGCAACGGCAGCACATTGCTAAGACAAGGAATGGAGCAGAAATAATGAATTTATTATGTTATGTCTCTGCCTCGATGCATAGTCGCTCAATACTGCGAGGCAGGCGGCTGTCCCGCAGCTGCTCAACCACGGCTTCCCTGCTCTGTTGCGCCCCGCCCACAGTCAGTATCTCAAAATAATGAGATAGTAAGTCATAATTATGAGATAGCATCTCATTATTATGACTTACTATCTCATTATTATGAGAATCTAAGTCATAATTATGAGATAATATCCCATAATAATGAGATAGTTATTCATAATAATGAGATTCTGTAACACACGCTCAGGATCAGAAAACATTGATTGAAGCATGATCCCAAGCAGTTTCCACTTTTGACCAGCAGATTAATCCTGTTGCACTTGTTTCGCAAACATCACAGAGCTAACATGTATTAGTTTGAAAAGGAAAGTATAAATAACGACTCTTCTCTGGACAGAGATGCAGCCCTACGTGCTGTACCTGGTGGATCTGTTGATTTTGTGCGTGATCCCTCTGTGGGTGGGGATCTCCTCCAAACATCCGGCCAGTCACATCCTGCTGCGCACAGGCTGGGAACCAATCATTATGGTCATCAGCAGGTACTTACCTTAGCCTTCTACCCGACTCTTTCCCCAGCTTGGACATTTATTCACATTATTTATCAGGAATACGTTTAGAAATACATTAAATTGTGTGTCTGAAAAACATCATATCCCTCCAATAACTGTCATCCACATATCCACATACAGGGCTACACTACACATGTGTATATTAAACTAACATTTAAACTGACATCCGGGTCTAAGTCAAGTGCTGAATTGATTAGAAAAGTAAAAATATGACTTTAAAAGAAAACAAAAGAAGTCCAATGGCAGACTTTTAAAGACAATGTTGATTAGGTTTTATTAAAAAGGTACAAAAAACAACTACAAAAAACATATAAACCAGAGGTTGTCTGGACCAGGTCTGAAGAAAGGCCTCTTTATACGGTGATATTTGCTGAAATACACACATTTTCGTTTGTTAAGAGGTTTAAAGCTCAGTCTTAATGGACATGTTTCCAGCTATTGGTGCTCTGGCTTTAATCATCATGATTACCAAGAGTTGTTATATCTAATTATTTATTTAAATGTCTGTAGCTTGGTATATTTATTAATTTGAAACAGACAAAATTAAAGTTTAATAATTATTTTTATTTTAGTACTTTGCTATATTTTTATCCAAATTGTACACAATATCACCGTCTTCCTTTAATAACCCCTGCAGCTTTAATCTGTCTTGTGTGTGTGCAACCTTAAACTATAATTTTAGTTGTTATCTTGTAATAACGAAATAATCAAGTCGTTATCTCGAGATAACAAACCTTTGTTTTCCAGAGATAACAGGAAAAATAACTTGTTAATCCGAGATAAGTCTATATAAAGCGTATGATTACAGGAACTATTGCACAAAAATGTCAGAAGAGCAAGAGCTTAATTATCACATCATATTTTTCTTCAATCAAGGCCTGACACAGGCCAAGATCGCTTTATGCCTTGCTTTTAGATATAACCTATATCTGAGTGTGCGTCATTTCAGAAGACACTTAACAAGGCTCTGGCTTTATAGTCCAAGCAAAGTAACCCATTTTGGAGCCAAAATAGAAGTAATTGTAAAAGAATTTTTTTCAGCATAGATCATTTCTATGAGGTGTCCAGAACAACATACTAAAAGTCCTAAGAAATCCTAGTTGAGGAAATATGTTTAATTCTCATCAATGTGTGCATATAAGGCCCGGCAACAATACACCCCAAAAACACTATTTTTTTCCTTTACTCCTATCAAAATGAAACTTTACACAATGAAAGTAACCATGAAACGTAACATTTTTTGTATTACAAGTTTCTTTGAAAATGAATTTATGTATGTATTTGTCATACATATGAATGGTGTTTCTGCCTATGCAAATTAAGACATATTCAATAAGTGTGGCGCTCATGTGCTTGTCAAATTCATTTCAAAAGAAACTTATAATACAAAAAAAGTTACTTTTCATAAATACTTTTACTATATAAAGTTTTATTGAGGTAGGAGTAAAGGAAAAAATTAAGCCTATTTGGGTGTATTTTGGGCATATTCGATTAGTGTATAGCTCATTTGCATATTCAAATTCATTTTCAAAGAAACTTGTAATACAAAAAATGTTACGTTTCATGGTTACTTTCATTGTGTTAAGTTTTATTTTGATAGGACTAAAGGAAAAAAATAGTCTTTTTGGGGTGTATTGTTGCCTTATTGGCACACTTTGATGAGAATTAAACATATTTCCTCAACTAGGATTTCTTAGGACTTTTAGTATGTTGTTCTGGGCACCTCATAGAAATGATCTATGCTCAAAAAAAAATCTTTTACAATTAGTCGGTCACTAGAAACCTTTTTATATGCAGTACAATACATTTTGGACCCAGAAGGCATACAACGGAGAAGACATGGGAGACTCCAAAGAATGCACTACAGCGTCCCTGGGCCAAATTTCATGTGGCACATGGACTCCTATGATAAACTGACACCCTTTGGTATTGGACTTAATGGCCGCATTGATGGCTTCTCGAGCCAAATCATCTGGATGCAGACAAACCTCACAAGTAGTAACCCAGAGGTTATTGCAACTTAATTCATCTGTGCTGTTAGTTAAGAGGGGGATCGACCAACATGTATACATGTGTTTTAAAACTCCGGTTGTGAAATTTCTATAGATTAATAATTAAAATAGTTGTAATAGCTCATGGGATTGTTTTGGTTCAAGAGTATGAATATCATTCATTTAAGGATGAGCTAAGATGAAATAAAAGGGTAATAAAGGTAATAAAGCTGTTTAGTGAAACAGCTTTACGTTGCATGCGTATTGCGAAACGCCATGTTACAACAACTTAATTTTCACGCTGATCAGTAGGTTGAACTTTGACCCTGAGTTAATATTGACATATGGAGCTGTTCAGGCCTGCACTCTAATCATGTGAAATAATTTTGTTGCTGATTGGACAATGCACAGATGAGTTATGACAACTTCATCTCATTTGGCGAATGATCAACCTTCGCCACACCTCAATGTTCACACGGTTTAAGGAAATGTTACATTCTGACAATGAAGGTCTTATGACTTGTTTGAGCTCATTTAAGCTGTATATTGTAAAGCAGCCAGTTTCAGTGCATCAAAGTATAAAACATGTCACTTCCTTTCTCCAGCAGCTGGGGCTGTGAATGAGGCAATATCAGTTAATCCGACAAAATTGTGTTAATTTATTGATTAACCAAAAATATTTTATATGAATAATATTTGCATGAAAATCCAAAGTTTTTAGTGGAGGCCTGGCTTTGTAACATTAGAGGGGACAGCAATATAAATAGTGGTGTTTCTTCAGTGGGGTATGAATCAGCTGAACACCTTTTATTTCTATATACTGAAAATGATCCTTAATAATTTTTTCTGTTCATCCATGCATTTTTATTATATAAGATGAGAATTGAATGATATCACATGGCTTATCTAAAGCAGCCTGCTGTAAATAAAGGCATAATGTCTAATTTTCTAATATCCCTCTCTTTCACTGTGTGTGTTTTTGTGAGCCTGTGTAGGCTCAAAAACACTGGCAGAACTCCAGAGCAGCACAGCTGTGCAAATGGCAGCTGTATTGTATACTGTTTGTTAGTGCTGAATGGTTGGTGCAGAAAAAATGTAAGGGTTCACTGGAATTGGCATTGTTATTATTTAAAAAGAGCAGGGGAAACTTTATTCGTCAATCAGTGAAGATTTATCTCACTCTAGTCGATGCTTTAGGATCTCTTGCCTGTGTCTACCGGTTTCTCCTTAATTGTTTATAATAAAATCAAATGCGCTAAAGAGCTCCTCCGGTAGAGCTGCCTCACAAACGAGGCTATGCTTCATCCGCAGCGGCTCGTGTTCTACTCCGTATCACGGCCCCTTGCTGCAGGTCCTCCCCCACTCTCTCTCTGCCCCCTTTGTCCTATCCAACAAAAAGGCCAAACTGACCCCACCCCCCAAAAAATTAATAAAATGACTTAAAAGAAAAGACAGCCAGAAGGTATATTAAATTTCAGTGTTGTCAAGCAGAGGGCAGCACAGACACACCAATACAGAACACAAAGCACTGTCATTAGTTGTCACTAGTGCAGTGCCTGTTCAAAACATGTCCGTTTGGGGCCCAAGCAACCGCTGCCTGGTTCACCTAGTGAGTGAAGTGTGTGTGTGTAAGGCAAACAAAAAGAAAAAAAACGATGCGGCCATTGGGAGTCAGGGAGAGCCAACCTTCCCCCAAAGAGAAAAATGCATAAAAGAGGCGAGGCTTGTTTAAGGACAGCCTAGGGCACAAGACAGCACCATCACCCCTCCCGCCACCTCCCTGCTCATTTTATTATTATTTTCTCTATGCATCCTTGCATTTTTATTCAATGAGATGAGAATTTAATGATGTCACATGGCTTATCTAAAGCTGCGTACCGTCAATAAAGGCTGACAGTCACATTTTCTAATCTCCTACTCTTTCGCTATCTATGGGTGTGTATGTTTGTGAGAATGTATAGTCTCAAAAACACTGGCAATACTCCAGAGCCGCACAGCTGTGCAAATGGCAGCTTTACTGCACTGTTTGTTTGCATGGTTGGTGCTTACACAATTAGAAGGTTCACTGGAAGTCCATTGTGATTATTTAAAAAGAGCAGGGGAACCTTGTTCATATTTATCAGTGTTGATAAATATCTATATAACTCCAGTGGATGCTTCAGGATCTCTTGTCTGTGTCTACTACTTTGTCTTTTATTGTTTATAATTAAATCAAATGATGGCAAAGAAAACACAGAAAGGAGGTATATTATATTTCAGTGTTGTTATAGAGGGCAGCACAGACCCACCAAAACTAAACACAAAGCATTAGTTTTCACTAGTGCAGTGCCTGTACTAAACATGCCCATTTGAGAGGCCAGCAACAACTGCCAGAGAGGGCTGGTCAGCTGGTCAAAAAACAAAGACACCAACGAAGATGTCAAGAGAATTTGTAGTGAGGTGATGGGGTGCTGCAAACACACGATATAATCAATACAATGTGGTGATACAGCATTCACTTATCCACAGAGTGACTGCCTTATATATATGTGGGCGGCTGTGGCTGAGGGGTAGAGTGGTCGTCCTCCAACCGGAAGGTCGGCGGTTCGATCCCCAGTCTGAACCATCTGCATGCCGAAGTGTCCTTGGGCAAGATGCTGAACCCTGAATGGCCCCCCATAGAATAACTAAGTGCTGCGAATAGATGTGTATGAATGGGTGAATGTGAAACTGTACTGTAAAGCGCTTTGAGTGGTCATCATCAGACTAGAAAAGCCCTATATAAATCCATTTACCATTTACCATTTATACAGATGGCTGGCCCATACCAACTCCAAAAACTTCACACATAATCCCAAGTATAAATATACAATAAATATTTAAACATAACCATTACCAAAATATACACGTACAATTACTACATTTTTTACCACCAAACCATCGTGAATAAATACTATTCAAAATCATACAAAAAACCTACTAGATTGAATGAACTTTCCCCGGCCCACTTTCTTATTAGTTTAACCCTCCCGGAACTATTGAAAAGGTATTCGTGCCCTGGGGGTGTTTGTTGCCCAAACACCCTGGGATAGAGGAGAGCAGACAGAGGTAAGCTAACAGCTGACTATACATCTACATTTTCCAGTTCTTGTTACCCTATAAGTCTTAGCAATTAGCAATTAACCAACATTTTGCCACATTGAATACCTTATCAATGTGCGCTCTGTGTATTTTTCAGGTGAAAATATGCGTATCAAGAGAAAGGTTTTAATGAGTGTAAACAAGTATTTAGTAACTGCAAGCCCATCCTTAGTGAGTAAGGTGTGTGTATATTGTCGCTTGGGTACAAGTTGACCTTAATTGCCCCTCAAATTTCAATCGCAACAGCTTTTGAAACAATGTTTTGGTGCCAAACAAAACTGCTGAAAAGCATTCTAACGTTCACAGCTTGGTAAAGCCCACTGAGTCAGTTTTTGCAAAGACAAAAGTCTTGTCGCCTTGTCATATGATGCACCCAATCCTAGATTACAGCCTCACCTGTGAACAAAATTGATCAATCAATTAGTGGGTGTGTATAAAAAGAACCCCAGCACACCAGACCTTCACATCAACTGCAACTTGACCTCTGACAACATGCCTAAGATTCACCCTGAGACCAAAGTGTTGATTATCAAGAGGGTGAAGACCAGATCCACTGCTGAGGTGGCTGACACATTTAATGTGTTCAGCGCCGAGTAAAAAGAATAAGAAAAAGATTTGAAGTGACTGGAGATGTTTTTGACAAGCCCAGGTCCGGCAGACCCTGCAAGACAACTGCTCGTTTGTTGGCTCGAAAATCCAAGGCCAGCCCCTTTTCCACTGCAGCAGAGCTCCATCAGGCCTGGGGTCGCATTTATAACCATTGCGTACGCACAAAACGGGGCCTGAAACGTGCATACGCCACTTCTCACGCCAACGTTGGGATTTATAAAAGCAAACTTGACGGTAGAATTTGCGTATTTCCACACAAACTCTGACTCATGCGTACGAACGTTTTGGAGACGGGAAAGGGGCGATGCAGACGCGAGGTGGTGAACTGAAGCAGATTATTGATCCAATACATAATTTACACTAAAACCAACAACTTAGTTTGACTTACGCGACATATCTGCTCCACACGAGCCTTTTAATTAAAAAATATATGAAACAACTTACAGCGAATAACGTTCAGATTCGATTTAACTGCGGAGTTACAGAGCCGAGTCATTAATAGGTTTTATTAATAATATCTTCTAACACTGTGTGTGCATCATCAGATCACTGCAGTGAACGGGACTGTGCCATCAGGCACACAGAGCACAGAGCGCACAGGAGATCACTTACAAGAAATGAGGAAACTTTCCACATAATGTCCCAGAGGAGGTGAGGATCCACTGATGTGAGGGAATCGGTCTGATGCTTTAAATAAATAAATACTGCCGTGACACCAGTGCGGGGTTCTGCTCGATGTGTGCATGCGAATGGAAGGACGAGGAGGAAGCGAGGGTTCAGCGTGATATGTGAGATATGTGATCTCACATATTGTGTTATCCACAGTAGCGGCAGAGTATCAGTGTATTTTCTTTATTAGTGACATCACTGCTGTCCCATAAAAGTGTTCCTCACCTCCACCTCACTAACAGACACCTCGATATCAGTGTCAGAAAGTTTCACTTCCTCTTCACATCGCTTTATGCGGTGACTCCGTCAGGGCTCACATTGGAAACCCCATCGGTCAGCAGCATAATTTAATATTCACGCCGTGCTTTGCATTGACCATTTATGGTTGAAAGTGGGCGTGTGGAGGGCGGATTTGGAGGCAGATCCACGTACGAACGTTTCCAGGTGGACTGTGATTTATAAAGCGAACATTGCGTTGTTCACCTCAAGTCCCCGAGTCAGCCAGGACAGTTTGTAGAATTCTTTCTCGAAATGGCCTACATGGTTGAATCAGTGCCCAGAAACCAGCACTAAACAAAAGGCAATTAAAAAAACGTGTGGCATTTGCCAAGGCCCACAGCCTGCTAAAAGGATGGACGCTGGAAAAGTGGCAGAAGGTGGATTTCTCAGATGAATCTTCGGTTGAATTACATCACAGCCGCCGCAAATATTGCAGGAGACCTACTGGAGCCAACATGGATCCGAGATTCACCCAGAAAACAGTTAAGTTTGGTGGCGGAAAAATTATGGTCTGGGGTTACATCCAGTATGGGGGTGTGCGAGAGATTTGCAGGGTGGAAGGCAATATCAATAGATTAAAATATCAAGAAGTATTAGCTACCTCTTACATTCCCAACCATTTTTGCAGCAGGCTGGTGCTCCATCGCATTCTTCCATCTCTACATCAAAGTTCCTCAATGCGAAGAAGATCAAGGTGCTCCAGTACTGGCCAGCCCAGTCACCAGACATGAACATCATTGAGGATGTCTGGGGTAGAATGAAAGAGGAAGCCTGGAAGACGATACCAAAGAATCTTGATGAACTCTGGGAGGCATGTAAGACTGCTTTCTTTGCTATTCCTGAGTACTTCATCAATAAATTGTATGAATCATTGTCGAACCGCATGGATGCAATCCTTCAAGCTCATGGAAGTCATACAAGATATTAAATATGGATCTCACAGCACCACTACTTAATTCACTGATGTTATGCAACATATTTTTGTATTTGAAGTAAATTCTTTGTTAAATTTTCACATTACTCTCTGTAGGCGACAAAACTTTTGTCTTGCCAAAATCTGACCTTTCTGTCTTCATTAAATGATCAATCTTTCTTCAGTGAAGCAAATTTATTTTAGTATACTTAACATAATTTGGGAGGGTTTTAGCTTTCATATGAGCCATTTCTAAAACCAATGGATTAATTAAAAGTCAGGTTATAAGCTGTTGTTTCTACTAAATGGATAAGTGACAAGACTTTTGGCAGGGACTTAAGGAAAAGAAAAAGAAAGAAGCAATGCTGCCATCAGGAAGAGCCAACCTCTCCCTGATGGTTAATATAATGTATAATTTACATTACCAGTCAAAAGTTTGGACACACCTCATTCAATCAGGGTTCCTACGGTCATGAAAAACCTTGAAAAGTCATGGAATTGTAAAATGTTTATTTCCAGGCCTGGAAAAATGCTTGAAAATATTAAATCCCAAAGGTTTTAGAGAAGTCATGGAAATTTGTTATATTCATATTTTCATACTGTTCTTTTACACTGAGTTGGAAATAA
Source organism: Limanda limanda (assembly GCF_963576545.1). Lineage (NCBI taxonomy): Eukaryota > Metazoa > Chordata > Actinopteri > Pleuronectiformes > Pleuronectidae > Limanda > Limanda limanda. Next base: position 33,488,771 of record NC_083638.1, on the reverse strand, counting down.
TTAATATGCTTTTAAAAGAAATATGCTCAAAATATAAGCAGGCATACGCTCTCATACTAATTGAAAAGTTCTGTTGGGAAGCGGGCGGGATAATGCTTTATGCCAGGGAAGTGTACATTTAACCATGCTTGGCTACAAATGGAAAAGTACATGTCATGGGTTACAACAGACAAAGACCTCAATCAAACTATTTTCTCCCCTTCTTTTGTGTCATTTAAGGTATACTGTATGCTTTTGAATTCTCATTGTTAGCTTAAATACTAAATTTGGTCACTTTGTCATGTATACAACGAGATTTCACAAAATGTTTGGTCATGGAAATTTGGACTAAAGTTATTGAAAAGTCATGGAAAAGTCATGGAAATCCAATTGGTCAAAATGTGTATGAAACCTGTTCAATGTTTTTTCTTCATTTTTCTTTCTTTCTACATTGCAGATTAATATTGAATACATCAAAACTATGAAGGAACAACTATTAGGTGGTATACAAAAAAGTGTTAAACAAACCAGAATATGTTTATATATTTTAGATTCTTCAAAGTAGCCACCTTTTGCTTCGATGACAGGCTACAGAAGTAGCCTTCCCTTGTCGTCAGATAAGATGTGGATGGACCCTGCCAGCTCACGCCGGGTTCACACCGGACGCGGAAATGACGCATAAGCGCAGCGCCAAGCCTTAAAAGCCAGCTGGCTCCCATCCACTCCCATGTTAAACCTTTGTGCGCGCCACACCAATGTTGCAGTTAATGTTTGAGAAACAAGTAAGTATATGCTTGAAAAAAACGATTAAATGCCGTTTTTACTGCAGGCTGATAACAGCAAAAGTATGTGATATTATTAGCGCGGCACTTCAGCCTCCTGTGTGAACAGCCAAGCGCCGTCGCTCTAGGGATTAGCGCGTCGCTTCCGCGTCCGGTGTAAACCCGGCGTCAGTCTCCAACTTGCGACGAAGATGTTTCTTGGTCGAGTCTTTGACCTGGCTGAAACCAAGAGAGTCCATTGACGACACTAGTCTTGACGTCAGGTCTGTCATGGGTATTATCTCTGGATTGGAAAAGAGTTAATTCCTGATATACGCAAGCAGTTCCTCATGGGCATGTTTCTGTGCTGCCTCATACTGTGTTTCTGCATTCTCTCCTTGTTCCATTCCACCAGAACTTGCAACAGACTCTCCACGCGTGTATCCACGGTAGCAGGACCTATGGTAATGCCCCTCAGCAGCAACAAGTTCTCTACTTGTGATAGCAAGTATCCTCTGGTCGAGTTTGCTGGTTGCTGCTTTTCTGATACGATCATCAGCGCGCAACACTGAACATTGTATGAGAGGTTCCCTGGTGTTTTGACTCTTCTGGTATTTACTTTTTTTCTGACAGAATATACAATGACGTCAAGTACCCTTGAAGTTCTCGGGGCATCTCTAGATGATCTTCTTGCAAGTTGTTCCGCAGGCTCAGCTTTTTTGGTGATTGAGTCCAGGAGCTTCTTCTTGGTGAATATGCTACGCAGCTACGGCATTTCCGATGGTATTGAACTGGGGGGATCTCTCTCTCACCCAGGCTTTCGACAAGTCCAAAATTGCGGCATGTTGCCGGATTTGTGCTGCCTTCAGTAATGACTGCCACGATTCTAGATCCTGGGATGCCACTAGGTTGGAGTCATCACTGGAGCAATGGATGGTGCACGTCATCCCTGCCTGCTTCTTAGGCAGCAGGTTGCTGGTTTCTTCCATCATTCCTTCAGGACTGAAACTTAAATTTTCTTTTCTCTTCTGTTAAAAGTTGAAAATAAATGCTCAACTGCGCACGATTGTGGTCAACCGAATACAACAATGTACATAAGTGTATATCAAGGCTGATCTTGGTGCCATCTAAGCATCAGATTTTCAAATGATAACAAAACGTGTATGAAAAATCAAACTTTATTTTTCCAATAGTTGCAACATTTGACTTATACAAATAATTTACAAATAATTTAGTTTAAGACCAAATTGATATCACTTTTAAGATTATATTAGCACGTTAGCGATATGGGGACATTTCGCTAAAGCGCTGATCAGTGAAATTTTGCTAAAGCGCTGATCAGGACTGAAACTTAAATTTTATTTATTCTTCTGTTAAAAGCTGAAAGTAAATGCACAACTGCGCACGATTATGGTCAACCGAATACAACAATGTACATAGTTGCAACATTTGACATACAAATAATTTAGTTAATGAACAAAATTATATCACTGTTAAGATGATATTAGCACGTTAGCAATTTGGGCGAATTTCGCTTAGGCACTGATCAGTGAAAACGGTAATATAGCCCTAAAATATGAAAAGCTGCTTTTGTGCAAGGGTTATCATATATTAATAGACTTATATCAGTCCTACAAACAACTTAGTATAGGTAAAGTTTTGCCCCCTCAGATGGTACCAATATGTGGTCTGGCCCATGGACTAAAACAGCATTCTCTATCTCTGGTTCGCACCTGGGAAGGGCCTTCACCGGTCATCTTGGCTCCTGAGAAAGAAGAACCTCTATTCTTCCCAGTTTACATTTTATGCACCTTTCTTACTCTCTCCACCTTTCTTCTAGAATTTTCCACAGACTTTCTCACAATGATTTGGCAGTTTTAAGACTTTGTCATAGTGATGACTGCTGTCCACTGCACTTCCTCCTTCTCACAAAAGTTTTTTTCTGGAACAAACCGTCACAATAATCAGATGATTTAGTTTCTCTTTTCTCACTGACTCCTTCACAAGGTGACATAAAATGAATGCACAACACTTTAAACTCTTAGGGCCTTGATTCATTAGGCCCCATCTATTATATTGCATTAATTACTATCATAAAGATTTTACTTATTTACTTCTACTTGTTCAGGCATGTGAGATCCCGTACTCCATTGGTTATAAGTACGGACCCCTATGATATTGTTGTTTTGTTGAATTGCTGCTGCTAGTTGTTCGATTAGCATTAAGAATTGGTGAAGGGGAAAGTGGACATCCCCGTCTGGTGCCTCTTTTGATTGTTAATTGTTGTGACTTGTGAGATGAGGTTGTTGGTCATGACTGCTGCATTTGTTGTCTTGTAGAATGTTTTTATCCATTGCGTAAATGATTCTCCGAAGCCAAATTTAATCAGGTTTATTATAAGGAAATGTTGAGTTTACTCTGTTAAATGTCTTCTCTGCGTCCAATGAAAGGATGATAGGGTTATATTTATCAGGTTGAAGAAACGCCATGTATTATTTGATTAAGTTCTGCCGTTGATATATCCTGTTTGGACTGGGTGAGTTAAGGATGAGATAACTGATTCAATTTGAGTTGCTAGTGCTTTGATTATGGTTTCAAGATGGGCCTGTAGCTTTAGCAATGAATTGGGTCCTTATTTGTTTTAGGCAGTAATGACATTAGTGCTGTGTTCAAATGATAGTGGATGGATTCCTTTTAAAACAAAATCTTGTCTGGCATTCTGGTGAATAGTGGGGGTAGTGTTTGCCAAAATGTTTGTAAAATTCAGCGGGGAACGCTTTTATTTTGACTTAGGTTCTGCAGCATCTACTGACGTTTTTAAAAGACAATTGAGAACACATTAACCAAATAGACTGCTGTCTCATCCTGTTCATTGTAGCGTTTGAAACCATGCATTTCAATTGTCTTTCTTTTGCAAGCTTTTTTTGCATAGTTTTATTGTTATTACAATTTTAATGGTGTTGTTTTATGTGTTGCAGTTTGTGACTTTGCTCTGTGAAAATTGGCAAAAGTAAACTTCACTTACTTATTCACATGACAACATGGGCCTCCTTAGTCATTTTCAGAATAAGAAGACTTGTTTTTTGGTGATGAGGTCATTTTTAAAATGAAGTCACGTCAGATTCATAGGACGTGGAAAAGTCATCACTCTGTCTTCCCTGAGACATCAAGATACAGTTTAATACTGTATTGTAATATAATACATACAAATAACTTCAATATAACTTCTTTGTAAGGTTGGATGTGCCTTCTTTCCATAACTTTGCATCTTGTTCCCCACTAACTACACAACATTGCAGGCTGTAATCCAAAGCATTACTATGCCATGCGTGTCTTTCAAAGACAGTAATTCTTCCCTTGTGTTAACCTCGGCAGCAATCCCATAAACAAAAATGTCTTAATTGTTTGTGTTTGTCATGTCTGTTGTTTAATCACAGGCCATTTGTTGTGGTGTCCTTCAGCCCAGCACTTCCTCATCTGTATGCTGAATCAATGTCTTCTGTTCTTTAATACACTTCAGTCCCTCTCCACACAAGCTGCTCAGGCTTTCCAACCGGATCTGTGGAAGGACAGAGAGAGTTGAGCAAGTTGTGTGTTCCCTCTGCTGGATTAGATCCCAGTAGCTTCAGTTTAAGACTCTTCCTGGAATAAAACACAATATGCAGGAACAATACAGAAAAGTCCAAAAGTTACTTTTAAATAACAATTTAATGTGTCAAGCAACAAGTGCGATGTAACACAAAAATATGTCACGCTGGACACTGCACCTCTGTGAAAACCAGTAAGTCAAAGCTCACAGAAATGTAAAAATGTACGCATGTTTCACTCTTGACACTAGATGGCATTGAATCATTTAATTTTGCTGTCCCACAAGGGTTTGATCCCACCTCTTACAGCATCTCTGACAAGACTTTTATTGTGTGATGTGTGATTTAAGGTGATCTGTTTGCATACTACCATACTACACTGCACTAGTATCCTCCAGTAGCGTCTTCGCCTTGGATCCCACCTTCATCACCTCCACATCCTCCAATAAGACCATGTCCACCACTACTATACTATTCCACATTATTTGGGGATGAGATGAATGTGCTTTAAGCATTTTTAGTAATCATGTTTGTCCTCTTTGGAGAACTTACACAAATTTGTAATAGTTGTAAAAATCGTTATTTCTCTCATCTATACAGTGTGTATGTGTTATACAATTATAGAAAATGCTGTTTTACTGTTAGTGATAAAATTTGTGAAAATAAATGATGTTCAGTAAAAACTGAAAAACAGGGTTCAGTTTGATTTCTAAAGACTGTCAGTTGGGTTATAATGTTCAGAGACTATTTGTCATTAACCTGGTTAATCACATTTGCTTCCCTTAACATCATTTTTTTAACTCATATCACAAGATGTAAACAAAGAACAGAACACTTCTATTTTACTACTATCCAGATATTTTTCAAATATAAGAACTTCATTCAGTTTGGAAGAGGAAGACAGTATAGATAGGCTAATGGTGGGTGTAACCTGGGGGAAGGACTCAGGAAGCAGCATACAATGCATCTGGAAAGTATTCACAGCGCTTCACTTTTTCCACATTTTGTTATGTTACAGCCATATTCCAAAATTAATTAAATTCATTTTTTTCCTCAAAACTCTATACACCCCATAATGACAAAGTGAAAAAAGTCTGTTTAAAATGTTTGCTAACTTATTAAAAATAAAGAACGAAAATATAACATGTATTGTACACAAATATTCACAGCCTTTGCTCAATACTTTTTTGAATAACCTTTGGCAGCAATTAGAGCCTCAAGTCTTTTTCAGTATGATGCTACAAGCTTGGCACTCCTATTTTTGGGCAGTTTCTCCCATTCTTCTTTGCAGGACCTCTCAACTCCATCAGGTTGGATGGGGAGCGTCGGTGCACAGTCATTTTCAGATCTCTCCAGAGATATTCAATCAGGATCAAGGCTGGGCTCTGGCTGGGCCACTCAAGGACATTCAGAGTTGTCCCGAAGACACTCCTTGTTATCTTGGCTGTGTTTAGGGTCGTTGTCCTGTTGGAAGATGAACCTTTTCCCTAGTCTGAGTTCCAGAGCGCTCTGGAGCAGGTTTTCATCAAGGATGTCTGTGTACATTGCTGCATTCATCTATCCCTGGATCCTGACTCGTCTCCTCTCTCCTGCCGCTGAAAAATATCCTCACAGCATGATGCTGCCACAGAGTTGGCGTCAGAACCAATCTAATGGGGGGGCATAGGCTCACAGCGGAGGGGCATACATTCCCATTCAATTGACAGTGACATAAAACGAATTTTCCGCAAACCAACACACAAAACACACTAACCTCCAATCTCAAAACATGAGTGCACGTAAGGTAGTCTCTCTCTCTCTCTCTCTCTCTCTCTCTCTCTCTCACACACACACACGCATCGGCGAAACCACACACTGAGTAGCCTACTGTGCACCGTGCGCATCAGAGCATCGCCGAAACCACAAGTGACAAGCCTACGAATAATTAAGTAGGTAATGTTACAGTACAACTATCACCATTGCATCAATAAATATATGATCACAGTCAATGCAGCCATGTTTCTAATAGCGCCTACACAAACACGCCCGCCCTTCGTTTTTGTTATCAAAACAAAACGTGCGCACACACAAGTTCTCAATTCAATTCAATTCAATTCAAAGAAGCTTTATTAGCATGAATGTTTTTTAACACTATTGCCAAAGCTGATTCAACACATACATATTTATATAGAATTTGTACAACGTGTTACACACATTAAAAAAGTCCACTACAGCTGCCTCGGCTGACATCGCATGTACTACGACCAAATGTAGCTGATGGTTCAGACAGTGCACATAAGGTATCTCACGGTCCAGTTCCTGTTGCAGTAGCTTCTGCATGCCACCGTGCTTCCCTGACATCAATGAAGTCCCATCATACACCTGGCTGAGAATCTTTGATGAGTCCAAACCAAAATTGTTTAGCTCAGCTAAGACTGTGTCTGTCAATGTTCGTGCATCACCTGCGTCAGCAGTCGCGATGGTTACCAGGCGCTCTGTCACTTCAAATGACTTGTTTACAAAGCGAATGACAACAGATATATTTTCGCATCCCGTGGGGTCTCGTGTTCCGTCCACTTTCAATGTGTAATGTGAGTCGCATACTTCTTCCACTATAGCCTCAGTCACCACACTGCTAAGTGTATTTATAAGTTCATTCTGCATGTCGTGACAAGTGTATGTGGCGTTTCGAGGGATCGTTTTCACTATGTCAGCCAATTCTGGCTCCTTTTTAATTGTGTAGTCCAATAAGGACAGGAAAAGAACACTTCCCCCGTCAGACATGTCACCAAAAGCATCTAGCTTCCCTCGTAAATGCAACTGATTTTCTACCAGAAACCCGACAACATCCACGAGAGATGAGAAGTAGTACCTGTTCTTTCGTAGCTGGTCTGTGTTGATAAGTGTCGAAATCTCCTTTCCGGTATTGACACGTCTCTGTCGCTCCTTCAACATGGTGTAGCTACAGAGAGTTCCTTTGACGTTTCATGTTTATGAAAACCCCTGTCTCTCTCCGTGGCATTTTTCCAGTTACGGTATGTTTTAACGTCCCTGACCCTCGTTGCTTATGCTTATCGCTCTAACTTCCGCTCTGACTACAGCCGTCAACTCAACCGTGACGCAATTGTAATAATAAATTCAAACACACCAATCAATAATCACACACACACACTTCTTTTAAGATTATTTTTGTTTGATTTCGTTTAATGATAGCCTATATAGCCTATTTATAAAGGAAAACGTCTGACTTTTACTATAATAAAAATAATTAATTAATACAACACAGGGCATGACTTGGGGGGGCACAGTAAGGCTGTCGGGGGGGCGTGGCCCGCGAATGCCACCCCATAGCGCCGACACTGTGCTGCCACCACCATGCCTCACTGTAGGGATGGTATTGGCCAGGTGATCAGAGGTGACTGGTTTCCTCCAGACATGACGCTTGGCATTCAGGCCAAAGAGTTTCATCTTTGTTTCATCAGACCAGAGAATTTTGTTTTTCATGGTCTGAGAGTACTTCAGGATTTTTTTTTTTTGAAAAAATCCAGGCGGGCTGTCATGTGCCTTTTACTGAGGAGTGGCTTCCGTCTGGCCAATCTACCATACAGGCCTGATTGGTGGAGTGCTGCAGAGATGGTTGTCTTTCTGGAAGGTTCTCCTCTCTTCACAGTGCAATGCTGGAGCTCTGTGACAGTGAACATCAGGTTCTTGGTCACCTCCCAGACTAAGGCCCTTCTCCCCCGATCGCTCAGTTTGGCCGGGCGGCCAGCTTTAGGAAGAGTCCTGGTGGTTCCAAACTTCTTCCCTTTAAGGATGATGGAGGCCACTGTGCTCATTGGCACCTTCAATGCTGCAGACATTTTTCTGTACCCTTCCCCAGATCTGTGCCTCGATATGATCCTGTCTCGGAGGTCTACAAACAATTCCTTGGACTGAATGGCTTGGTTTGTGCTCTGACATGCACTGTCAACTGTGGGACCTTATATAGACGGTGTGTGCCTTTCCAAATCATGTCCAATCAACTGAATTTACCACAGGTGGAATCCAATCAAGTTTAACAAACATCTCAAGGATGATCAGTGGATACAGGATGCACCTGAGCTCAATTTTGAGTGTCATGGCAATGCTGTGAATACTTATGTACACGTTATCATTATTAGGTATTGTGTGTAGAATTTTGAGGAAAAAATGAATTTAATCCATTTTGGAATAAGGCTGTAAAATAACAAAATGTGGAAAAAGTTAAGCGCTGTGAATGCACTGTATATTCAAAATATCATACATATGCAAAAACAAAAAATCACAGTCATTCATTCAAAACAAAATCCTACTTGCAAAGGTTTTATGTACTTAACCCACTTCGTCCAAAATGTAATAAATACTAGGGATGAGCGAGTACAGCATTATCTGTATCTGTATCTGTATCTGTTAACCATATGAATTATCTGTATCCGTACTCGGAGTGGGCGGGGCCTAACCAGGAAGTGGGTGTGATTTAACCCGGAAGTTGGCTGGTTCAACATAACTTTCTTTTTTAACTTTGAAATTTTTTTATGATTTTTTTAAAATTTATTTCCACACCAGGTGTGTGTGTGTGTGTGTGAGTGAGATGCGAGGGACGTTCACTGTCTCCCGGAGAAACGAACACTCTGTGTCCCCAGCACAGAAAGACGCGATCCACATTCGTTCACAAGTCACACAGACTGGCCTTGCTATTTTCACCTTACATTAACACTTAAAGTTTAGTCCAGTGTAATTGTTTGCCGTGATAATTAAATGCCAGTGTGATAATAAATGACAATTTCAAACCATACAAACTGTCATGTTGTACTGTATTTAATAGAGGTTTACTTTACTGTAAAGTAAGTGTAAATGTAAAGTGAAACAACAAAACCAGTCACCATGACCCGTGAACAAATACAATTCACGTCTTTCTATACTAAAAACACAGAGCGTTCACTTCTCCGGGAGACAGTGAACGTCCCTCGCATCTGCAGCGCTCCTCTACTGAGCCAATGCAGGTCTCGTGAAAAATTTTCCAAAGACTCGTACCCGAAGACCCAGTCGGGAAATGAACGAATCATTTCTGCTTCCTTGACTGAGCCTATGGAACAGTCCCGATGCGCAGTGAACCTGAGTGACTGAGAGACAGAGAGCTGTTCTGTGAGTGAGTGAGCAGAGCCGTGTGTGACGGGAGGAGCGCTGTGGCGCTGTGTGAGGATTTTCATTCAGTCCGAGCACAGATAATGACTCCGATTACTCGTATAATAATCGTACTCGGCAAAAGTGCTTTATCCGTACCGGATACTCGTTTCAGCCGAGTATCCGGCTCATCTCTAATAAATACCCATTCCTGGATGGTGGGGGGCTCAGGAAACAACCAGTGCCTCCAAAGGGCTTGTTTACAAGCCGTTGTCAAGATACCAAACATATTATCAGATTGTCTTGACCTAAATATGAATATTGCCTAGAAACATTTTTGAAAACTGCGGGGGTACATCAGTGTCAGGTACACTCGTCAGTACTTTGTGACAGTCTGGCCAGAAGGGCTTTAGAACCGGACACTCCCAAAATATATGCCAGTGATCGGCTTCCTGAGATCCACACCATCTCCAACATACTGCATCTCCTCTTGTAGAATATGCTTCCTGTTTTGGTGTTTGGAAGACATTGATTGAGGACTTCCATTCGAATTCCCACCACATATAAGAGTTTGTGCATTTCAACTGGAATTCACATCTGTCCAGCCAGTCCTCATTTGAAATTAAAAAATTACCTTTTCCCATTTAATCTTAAAATATTGTTTAGTGTCTGCAATTTTGTTAATAAGAATACTCCTTTTATTGTGCAGACTGTCACTGCAGACCACAGAGGGAGATATGTTGTGGTCACAGGCACCCTGTATAATATATCGATAATTTTGGCTAATGTATATGCGCCAAACGGAGATGATGCACAATTTCTGAAGACTTTTTTATCCTCATTACCCAACTTAAACACACACAGGCTTATTCTAGGGGGTGACTTTAATTGTATATTACATCCAGTTTTAGACCGCTCCTCTAGCTCTCCCTACAATCTAACAAGATCAGCAAAGATTATTACTTTCTTCCTTCAAGTATACAATATGATTGATCCCTGGCGTTTCCTGTACCCTGATCTAAGACGTTATTCAGTTTTCTCCCCAGTGCATCATTCCTACTTGCGCATTGATTATTTTTTAATTGATAGCCAGTTGCCGACCTCAGTCAGAGGTCGGCAACTTGCAGGTATGAAAGTATCGTGGTTTCTGATCACGGGCCTGTAGTTTTGCAAATATCCTTCCCTAAGAAAGTAACTCGGCGCCCATGGCGCTTCAGCAATACTTCACTCACTAATGAAGAGTTTGTTAACCATATAAACACACATAGATTTTTTCTTATCCATGAATGATACACCAGATGTTAGCAAGTCCACTCTTTGGGAATTGCTTAAACTTTTTTGAGAGGAGAGATTATTTCATACACCACCTGGGAGGGCAGGAATAGAAAACAGCGCCTTAAAGATCTTACAGACCAAATTCATCAGCTGGACTGTAAATATTCAACTGATCCAACCCCTGAACCTTTAAAGGAGAGGTCAGCTCTGCAGACAGAGTTCGACTTGATGACCACCCATTATACAGAGCAACTACTGCTTCAATCTCACTCTAATCTGTATGAATACTCAGATAAGGCAGGCAAGACTCTTGCTCAACAGATTAGGCCGTTCACAGCCTCTACCCTGATCACAAATATCCGTAAACATGACGGTCAGATCTCTTATGACGAGCAGGAGATAAATAATAAGTTTAAGGCATTTTATTCCTCCCTTTACACCTCTGAGGTGATCCACAACCCTTCTAGGCTAGAGTCGTTTTTTCAGAGCATGGATTTGCCTCAAATAAGTGAATCACTTATGGAGCAATTGGAAGAACCTCTGTCTTTGGAGGAAACTAGATCAGCTCTTTACAGTATGCAGAATGCTAAAGCTCCAGGACCTGATGGTTTCACAGTCGAATTCTTTAAAAGATTTGGAGATAAGTTGCTGCCAATTTTACTCACTCTTTTTGAGAAATCCTTTGTCGAGGGCCAACTTCCACCCACACTCTCTCAGGCTTCTATCTCAGTTATATTGAAAAAGGGTAAGGATCCCCTTAGCTGTGGGTCTTACCGTCCAATATCACTCCTGAACGTTGACTGCAAAGTGTTAGCCAAGGTCTTGGCTCACCGCCTAGAAGCTACCCTACCTTCGATTATCTCTCCAGATCAAACTGGTTTTATAAAAAAACGCCTCTCTGTTTTTTAATATTCGTCGGCTTTTAAATATCATGCAGAACGCGGATCCCAATCAGCCATTACCCGAAGTAATTATCTCTCTGGATGCTGAAAAAGCGTTCGATAGGGTGGAATGGGGCTACCTTTTTCAGTGTCTAGAGATATTTAAACATGGTCCAAAATTCATATCATGGTTAAAATTGTTATATAAATCCCCAATGTTGTCAGTACGCACTAATAATATGGACTCCCAATAGTATAGTAGCTTTATTTGTCAATTTCTTTACATGTACAGACATACAAAGAAATCAATATATCGTTTCTCACTCTCCCACGGTGAAACATAAAGTGCAGGGGGCACAACGGATAAGACAACAAGACATTCCTAATTCTAAGTAAACAGATTAAAGTACAGTACGTATAGCAGCATAGGTTTATGTAAAGTAAAGTGTAGACGTACTAAAGTGATAAAAGTGCAAAAGACATTTTGTTTGTTTCAGAGTCCTGAGTGATTTGAGGAGGGGGGGGAGGGGGATTTCAGCAGAGAGAGTTCAGCTTCCTGACAGCTTGGTGAATGAAGCTGTTACTGAGTCTGGTTGTGCGGCACCGGAGGCTCCTGTACCTTCTGCCAGAGGCTAGGAGGCTGAAGAGACTGTGTGCAGGGTGTCACTAGAAATCCAGGTGGCTTTGCGGGTGAGGTAGGTGGTGTAAGTGTCTTGTAGAGAAGGGAGTGGGGAACCAATGATCTTAGCAGCTGTGTTTATTATGCGTTGTAGTGCCTTCCTGCTGTGTTCGGTGCAGCTACTTCCCCACACTGTGATGCAGCTGGACAGGATGGTTTCAATAGTGCCCCGGTAGAAAGTGATTAGGATGGGTTTGGCAGCTTTAGTGCAACGTGGCACGAGACAAGGATGCCCATTGTCCCCCCTCTTATTCGCTATAACTATCGAACCTCTCGCAACATCACTGCGCTCCTCACCTGAGATTCGCGGCATATTAAGGAGTGGAAAAAAACATAAGCTATAATTATATGCTGATGATTTATTGTTATATATTAGCGATCCCCAGAATACTTTATCGCACATTATGACTACACTGGATCGTTATACCGAGCTTTCTGGGTATAAGATTAATGCTTCAAAAAGTGAGCTTTTTCCTGTCAACTCTGCTGCACAATCACTTTCTTTTAATTCCTATCCTTTTAAGGTACTACTACTGATAAAGGTGACCAAACAAACTTGGGTATAGTTGTAACTCGGAAAATCTCAGATCTCTTTAAACTTAATTTTACTCCTCTTTTAGAACGCACCAAGGTGGCCTTCGACAAATGGTCTTCTCTTCCTATCTCATTAGCTCGCAGAATTAACCTAATAAAAATGAACACGTTACCCAAATTCTTATACCTGTTCGAAACTATACCAATCTTTATCATCTCAATAAGATCATCTCTTACAGAGCCCCCCAGGGGACAGGGGGAAAAAAAATTATGGGTGGAAAAAAAAAAAAAAACGGACTTTTGCGAGATCTCGCCAAACTTTGGCGAGATCCCGAGAAAGTTTTGCGAGATCTCAAGATACTTTTGCGAGATCCCGAGATACTTTTGCGAGATGCCGAGATACGGGTTGTGGGCGGGGCGCCACAGAGCAGGGAAGCCGTGGCTGAGCGGCTGCAGGGACAGCCGCCTTACTCGCGGAAGTGGGCGACTGTGCATCGATACAGAGATATAACAGGATCGATCCATGTTTTCTGCTCCTTTCATTGTCTTAGCGATGTGCTGCCGCTGAATAATTATAACCAGCGCTGCTCCAGGATCAGAACAGACGCTCATTAAAAGTCCGGTCGTCCTGTGTGTGTCGGACTCTGCTTCCGCCTCACGTCCCTCTGTCCCGCGCTCACTTTACACTTTAACAATAAACACCAGCACTGATCCGAAGTCATGATCGGTCATCATCGGATAATAACTAAAAAATACATGTGATTATCAGTTTTAGTGAAGAAGAACAGAGACAAGCATACACACACACGCCCACAACCCCCCCCCCCCACACACACAGTCTCCCATGACAGACCCTGCAGTCAGTATCTCATAATTATGAGATACTAAGTTATAATAATGAGATGCTAAGTCATAAGACTGTGTGTGTGTGTAAGGCGGCTGTCCCCACAGCCGCTCAGCCTCGGCTTCCCTGCTCTGTGGCACCCGCCCACAACCCTATCTCGGGATCTCGCAAAAGTATCTCGAGATCTCGCAAAACTTTCTCGGGATCTCGCAAAAGTTTGGCGAGATCTCGCAAAAGTATCTCGAGATCTCGCAAAACTTTCTCGGGATCTCACAAAAGTTTTGTGAGATTTCATTTTTATTCCCCCTGTCCCCTGGGGGGCTCCGTAATCTCTGACTTCATTTGGAATAAGAAACCACCTCGTATCCGTAAGGAATTTTTACAAAGACCCAAATCGTTGGGTGGGATGGCTTTACCTCATGTAAGCTGCGAGCCTTGGCTTACTGGCTTCAAACCTATGCTAACAACGAAGCCCCTGCCTGGGTCCAAATGGAGGCTGATGCGAGCCTCCCATTATCCCTCCCAGCCTTGTTGTATTCAGCAATGCCTATCACACCACGCCGTGGCTCTATTGCCCCCCTTGTCTATCATTCTCTGCGTATATATAGAAATCAATATATCGTATATATACATAGGGCGGCTGTGGCTGAGGGGTAGAGTGGTCGTCCTCCAACCTGAAGGTTGGCGGTTCGATCCCCAGTCTGAACCATCTGCATGCCGAAGTGTCCTTGGGCAAGATGCTGAACCCTCAATAGCCCCCCATAGAATAACAAAGTGCTGCAAGTAGATGCACTGTATGTGTGTGAATGGGTGAATGTGAAACTGTACTGTACCACGCTTTGAGTGGTCTTCATCAGACTAGAAAAGCGCTATATAAATACAAATCCATTTACCATATATCGGCTCAGGTGCGAAAACACTTTGGTTGGCAGGCTAGCTCGCTTTGTGCCCCAATTGTGGCAAATCATCAGTTTCCCCCCTCACTTGAGCATGACTCTTTCTTAGTCTGGCGTGAGAAAGGTATTTTCTCATTTAAAGATCTGTACATAGCAGGTATTTTTGCTTCATTTGACCAACTCAGAGCTAAATTTGATTTACCAAAATCACCTTTTTTAAGATTTCTACAGGTCCGAGATTGGATTCGTAAACAAACTAGATAATTTCCTGCAATCCCTGAACAACAGCCCATGGATACTATGTTCCCAACAGCTCCATCTAATAAAGGCATAATATCCATTATGTATATGAAACTCTCATCTTTACAGAAGGCATCTCTTGATGCATTGAGAGAATCATGGCAGGCTGATCTGAATTTACAAATCACAGATACTGAATGGTCAGATATATTTACAAGGATACACTCCTCATCAATCTGTGCCAGACATGGCCTACTTCAATTCAAAGTAGCACACAGACTGCACTTGTCTAAAGCTAGAATCGTGAAGATGTATCCAACAATTGATGATTCATGTAATAGATGCAATTTTTCACCTGCAACATTAGCTCATACGTTCTGGTCCTGTCCGAGACTCTCGGGTTACTGGTCCTCTATATTTGATGCCCTATCCAAGATATTTAAAAGGCCAATAGAGCCGAACCCGCTCACGGCTATATTTGGTATTCAATGTGAGGATGACCATCTTCCTAGGGCACAATCTGATCGCATTGCTATTGTCACCCTCTAGCGAGAAGAATAATTTTACTTAATTGGAAACAGGCTGCCCCGCCCTCCTATAAACATTGGGTTAGAGATACGCTGCAACTCTTGAAGCTACAAAAGATCAGACTGGCTCTGCCACGTCCTAATGATAAATTCAGCAGGATATGGCAACCTTTTATTACATACCTGCTTGAACAAGTGTGAAGTTTTGTCCTATATGTCATGTACAGTATATATTGTCATTTATCATTACTGAAAACCACATGAATGTTCTCTCACACACACCTTATGTTTTGTCTGTTTTTTTTTATTGATGACAATGATGTCTATATATATATTAGGGCTGTCAGTTTAACGCGTTATTAACAGCGTTAACGCAAACCCATTTTAACGCCGTCCATTTTTTTAACGCGAGATTAACGCAGAGCTGCAGCTGCAGCTTCAGTATCTGTGTTCGGATCCAGTCTGACCTGCCCTCGCTTTTTTTTTTAATATTTCGCCAACTAAAATATATATTTTAAAGCTATAGAAGCATCCCCATTTACACAGGACACGGAACTTCTTCGTGGTTTAGTAACTTGTATTTTTCTCTACATGAACATGTGCACTTCTCTCCCTTACTCCGTCACTCGCACACATCAACAACACTTTACTTCCTCATTGATCCCCGATTCCCAAACAACCCCATCCTATTGGTCCAAACAGTCACATGTCCCACCCCGACTCCTTCACTGACCCTCAGGATATCAGAACGCTCCTTCAACACAGTGTTTTACTGAACATACGTCAAAACCAAACATAAACATAAACCCAGTCCGTTAACCTATTAGGCTGCAGCTTTATGTTTTTATTTATTTCAAAATAGGGTTAGGGTTAGGGTTATTATTAAGCCATGGTTTAACTGCACTATAGGCTGAGTCGTGGTTTACCTGAAATGTGCACTTTATCATTTTATTTTGTACCGCCCTGTTTGGCAATGTTGTTTTTTCAATAAAATAAAAAATTTGCATAAAGCAAGCCAATCCACTTTTCCATGTTGATAAGAGCATTAGAACAAAAGTAAAATTATGGAAAAAAGATAAATGAAGGGACATTTAGAATAGATACAAATTTGCGATTAATCGCGAGTTAACTATGACATAAATGCGATTAATCGCGACTAAATATTATAATCGTTTGACAGCACTAATATATATATATATATTTATTTTTTTAATTATTATTATTTAATTTTGTTCTTTTCTGTTTGTCCTCTGGGGTGGGGGGGGGAAGAAAAATTATCTCATATACGTCTGTATGTATGAGGTTTCATTTTCAATTGTGAAAACCAATAAATAAAGTGAAAAAAAAGATATATATTGTGTAGTGTGGGATTTTTTTTACTTAAGGCCTTGGTATGGTTTGGGGATAATGCCCGTATTTGAATCATTTGTAAATGCTTCAAGCATATTCTTGGTATATATAAATATGGGCTATACAAATACAATTTGATTGATTTTTTGATTGAAAGCTTCAGGTTTAAATGCATGTTCCAGTCTCCACCGCATATAATACTTCCTGCAACTCCTGTCGTGAAATCAAACATCTTTATGTTAAAAGCAAAGCAAAATCATAGTATATTAAATGATCACAGGTATTTTCTCTCTTGATACCCCTCCTTTCATCAAGATTGTGCACTAGTAAAATCTCATTCAGAAAAGAGACATAAATACAGCAATGGAACAGTTCCAACAACTATTTACTGAAAATGTTTAGAACAGATGTTTCCGAAGAAGTGGCTTTGCTTAAGTCCAGACCCCAATAAAGGGGGCCAATAAGAAACACTGGGGGGGCCCTATGATATGACCTCATGCTAGCCAATGTTCAAATTAAAATAAATAAAACAAAACGCAGATGACCCGCCAATTAGCAAGTCCAGACTCTCATCCACTAGTGTGGAACTCCATGGTATGTTCCTGGCCACAACAAAGATCTGGAACATCTCCTATGGGTCAAATGTGACTTGTCTGGTTATCCGAATTCCTGAAGTTTTTCTTTGAATTAAGAGTGATGATTCTTCTTGGGTTATGTGCTGCCATCTGCCGCATCCAGTTCCTGATCTCTGTGCTAGTCACGATGTCCCCCTGTCACCTGCCAGGTGGACAGGAGACTGATTTCCGCTTTGTCCAGGGCAGAGAGAGGCTTCACCATAGCAATCCTCGAGCAGCCATATCCTTTGTTGCCTCTGTAGCATCCTGGAATAGCGGAGATACGGGTCCTCATAGAAATCCTGCATCCTTGCGAGGTATGGGGTCTGGAACTTAACTTGTTTTTCATTGAACACTTTTTGGCTTCAGCTTATTCAATGCATTTCTTAAGCACTTCAGCGGGGAGATCGAGGTCTATGTTGATGTGGATTTTGTTATGCAACACAATTTCCAGAGCACTTCTTCTTTCATCCTGTAACTACTGAAAATGACTAATATAGATCAGGGCTCTGTCTGCGGGTTGTTTGACTGAGGAGCCAGGACTCCACTCAAGCACTTCCCCCACCCCTCAATCGGCATAGTAGTGAGTAGATAGTGAGGGCCTGTGGGTGCACCCAGGTCTGTGGGTTTATCCAGGCTCAAAATATTTTGTCTGAACCCGACCTGGCATGTCGGGTCCCGATGGATACCGTAATGTTCAAGCATAGACTGTACAGGGTTCAGGTTGAGTATCCACAAATGCTCAGCTCAGAGTTTAGCTAAAGTGCTGAGTTTCCAGTGATGCGCAGCATCAGCTCAGATAACTCTGTGCACCTTCCTTTTCGTTTACCTTCCTTCTCTTTCCCTCTGTGTTTGAAAATATTTGATTTGACTTAAAATCTATATATTTTACTTAAATTATGGAACTTTCTCCCAATACAGCTTTCACTTAATTTTAAGTTAAATTTTTTAATGGTTTGATTCCAGTGCGCACCGTTTCTGGATTTCCGTTCGATCATTTTTTACCTACAAAGACATGTTATTCATTAATTTAAGAACACAGATGCAAACAATTCTGGAGTTATAGAAGACTTCATGAATCTGAAGTGAAGTTTTCTTCAGAAACTTCAAAAGAACAAATTTAAGAACATTCTTAAGAAGATATAGGTGAATGAGGACCATTCAACTCTACCTGTATTGACTTATTAGCAATTGGTCCATGCATTCCCATATGACCCTAACACCTATTTTAAATCACCCAACATTTTCACTCTAAGCCGCTGAGCACTGAGGGTTGTGAATCAGCAGAACTGCAGGGTCCCACCACTGATGGTTACTGGGAGGTCTCTTCAGATTCCTGTTCGACAGCGAGGGTCCTCCACTCTGGAGAGCCCCTTCACCTCCAACTACCAGAAAGCAAGGCCTGAGCCATGGTTACGCACACACACACTCTCTCTCTCTTAATTATTCCAGACAAATTGTGGACACTGGGGGGATGCTTCGTCCTCCATGTGGTCTGGAGGGGGAACATTTAACTCATTGTTGCCCCCTAATCCTTACCTCCACCCTTCCTGTGACCCCTGCTGCCAGGCCCTCACAACCCCACCCAATTCCACCCCTTCATTGCCAACATATGAGACATATAGGGCTATATTTCTTTCTTCTTCTGAAGATTTTTTGTTTATATCTTCCCAGTTGTCACTAAGATGTATTGAAAATGTATAATTATAAATGCCTTGAGTAAAAGTTACCATTTAAACATTTTGTGTTTGTTTCTTCACCAGATGGCTGTGAGAAATAAAGAGGTAAAAAGATCTTGATTGGTTGTAAGGAAGTAGAGGTCATAGGTCACACTGGTTGTCTGTGATGGGTAGTAATGAGAGATCAACCCCTATTAGATCCAACTCATGATGAAGTGACTTGAGAGCTGATTAGGACAGTCAGGTGTAACAATCAGCACAACAACACTGGTCAATAGTAGGGGCTGCAAACGCGCGCACACAGACATACACCTTCAGTAAGTTCTTCCACCTGTCTGAAATGCCATGAAGAAATGGGAGTTATGGGGAACTGTTTAAGTGAAGACAGGATATGGACCCCAAAAAAGTCTGATAACACAGCTGAATACAAATCCAAAGCCAATCTGTCATAACAAGGAAAAATAGGAGAAAAGGAGCTGCAGACTCTAACACCTTGCCACTTCTTCTGTATGGAGCTGGAAACATTCTGCTTTTGGTTTTGATGACAGCTAGTGTTACAGAAATCCCAGCACAAACAAAGGGAGGAATTGGTTGTACTAAATATTGGTTCTACTAAATATCACAAGATTATGGATACAGTTTTTCTGTTGTCAAGAAAGAGAAAGTAAAAACAGCGTAGAAAAAAATAGTACAGTTGATCTCTACATAAGAAAATGGTCTAAAGCAGATCTCAAAACTACATTGTGAAGTACTTCGAGAAACTCAATTTGAAGCTTTAAGAATGACCCTCTGTCCCCTGACCTTAAACTCATTGACATTTGTGGGTTGATCTTAAACATGCTGTGCAACTCTAGTGATCTGCAGGATGAGTGTATGTAGGAGGGGTGGCTCTGATGACAAGAGAAGCCACTCAATTGTAATTACAACTACAATTTATGTCACATTTTCATGTACTCCAACCATGAACATAAGGGGAAGAAAGATGTTTACTTTGATTGTTACCAGTATGTTAGAATAGGTTGTGAGATGCGATGGCAGAGGCTCCAGTTATAAACCGTGGAATTTTCCATGGCCTAGTCATCAACCTACTTCTTTTACACATAGTTTTACCATTTTCTGTATTTACTGGTTTGCAGAGTCTAAAATTGGGCCTACTTGAAGTATTGATATATGTGGGGTATCTGTATATTACCATATCAAAAGTTGCATGGTCTGTATTTATATGATACTTTTCTTGTCTTGATTCCAAGTGCTTTACATTACAGTCTTTCACACAAACATTCATACGGAGCATCAATTTGCAGCACTTGATCTGTCACTCATCATTCATTCACTGCTCGCACAGATATTAGGGGAAATTTGGGGCTCAGTATCCTTGACCAGGGTTCAGTATCTTGCCCAAGGAAACTTTGCCATGTTGAATGGGAAGCGGCGAACAAACTGCCGACCCCCTGGTTAGTGGATGAACTGCTCTACCACTTGAGCAAAAGTCTAAACCATTTCCTTTCACTGTTACTATCATGAAGCTTACGTTGTAAGAATAGCTTGTAAAACAATGTAAATACAACATAACATTCCAGGAAGACATTGAGCAGAAGGCTTTTTCTGTTGCTGGTCAGTATCAGCCTTTTCAGTTGCTAAATGCTCCACTATATTCATCAACCTATTGGTGACCTTGTCTGTGTACCGTCCGGTACATCGAGGTAGTTTACAACAATTATATTGATATCTTTCTTTCCACAAACCGGAGTCAGAACACTAAGGCTATTGCCTTTAAATCCAAAACAATGAGCAAACAGACACTAAAATGATCTCCAGAATGAAATAGATTTGCAGAGTTTATATTTGCTGTGAGCAAATCTTCTCATATTAATGTTTCAGTAATATCGTATGCAATTCCAAAAAAAGCATATATAAACAAAGAAACAGCTGGATATGTATCAGTGATTAAACAGCTACATTTAACCAACAGCCTAATTTTCCATAACTAAATATAAAATTATATTTTCCTTTATTTTTAGAAATAAATGCAAAGTGTAAGTCACTCACTATCCATCACCACTTTTCACTTCATTCTTTGGTGACTATAATTGGGTGTCTGTGGCTTGGCAGGTACAGCAGGTTGCCTACTAGATGGATAATTCAGTCAACTAATCAAATACCCATTTCAAACCTTCCCTTTATTTCCACAATCCCCCCAAAACATGTTGCTAACCAGTTATGCAATTACTTAGACAGTAAGGAATTACTGGAAGACAATTCAGTCAGGATTTAGAATCCATCACAGCAACGAAACAGCACTGTTAAAAGTGACCTTTTCATGGCATTAGATAATGGACTTCTATATTCATCCTGTTGGATCTTAGTGCAGAATTTGAAACCATAGATCAAAATATTCTGTTACAGAGACTTGAAGAACATGTAGGGATTAAAGGCATTAGGCTGGTTTAAGTCATATATTTCAGACAGATTACAATTTGTTAATAATGACTCCTCCATGCACACACAAGTTGGTCATGGAGTTCCACAAGGTTCTTTTCTTTGGCCGATACTCTTCAACTTATAAATGCTCCCTTTGGGCAACATCATCAGAAAGCCCCACGCACACTTCCATTCTTATGCAGACGACACCCAGCTGTACATGTCTCTGAAGCCAGATGAATCTAATCACTTAGTTCAACTTCACGATTATCTCAAGAACATCAAAGCCTGGATGACCCAGAACTTTTTTACTTCTAAATTCAGACAAAACTGAGGTCAGTTTTATTGGCTCTAAACATATCGGCGAAACACTCTCTGACCAGAAGTCTCCATGGATGCTGTTAGTTTGGCCTGTAGCTCCACTGTGAGAACCCTTAGAGTTATGTTTGGCCAGAACATGTCATTTGACCCACATATATAACAAATCTCTAGGACAGCTTTACTCCACCTGCGCAATATCAGAAAAATTGGAAACATTCTGTCTCATAAGGATGCTGAGAAACTAGTCCATGCATTCGTTACTTCTAGACTGGATGACTGTAATTCTTTATCAGGATGTCCCAGTAAGTCTGTGAAAAGCCTACAGTTGGTCTAAAATAGTGCAGTACGAGTGCTGACAGGAACTAGAAGGAGAGATCATATTACTCCTGTCTTACCTTTTCTGCATTGGGTGTATGTAAAATTCAGAATAGTTCAGTAAGACAACTCAGGTTCAAATGTTTATTTCAACAGTATAACAGGTTAGTGTTTGGCATCTAGGCTCTGATTTCATCATTCCCCCAGAGATGATTTCATAGATATGATGGAATGATGAGCAAATACTTATAACCACTGTTGGAGCCTACAGGTGGATGCTGGGGTGGTGGAGGGACTGAAGCAAGTGGCAGCAGTACATAGGTAACCTGATAGGTTGGTTGTGTATTATAGATTGTTGTGGAGACTGAGGTATGTCACATGATTGGAGTAGCGCAGCTCAAGTTGGCCGCCTGAATTAGCTCGCAACTTCTCTCCAAAATTACAAATCCTGCTCCTTACATACAAAGCCTGTAACAATCAAGCTGAATCATATGTCAAAAAGCTCATAACACCTTATTGTCCCAATAGATCACTCTGCTCCGATATTACAGGCTCACTTCTCAATTTCCTAGAATCTTTTAGAATGGGATGTATAGCCTTCAGCTACCAGGCTCCTCTACTGTGGAACCAGTTCCCACTCTGGGTTCAGGAGGCAGACACCATCTCTACAATTAAGGTTAGACTTAAACTTTCTTTTTTGATAAAGCTTATGGTTGGGGTTTGATCAAGTGAGTCCTGAACCATCCTTTATTTATGCTGCTATAAGTCAAGACTGCTGGAGGAACTCCCACTATGCACTGAGCACTTCTCCCCTTCTGTCTAACAGAATTTAATTATGATGGTACACAACTGTTCCCGGTCTCCCCCGGTTGACGGGGAGTTTTCTCTCTCCATTGTCGTCAAGTTTTTGTTAATTGTGGGTACTGTTGGGGTTCTCTAAAATATCATAAAATCTTGAGTTTATCTAAAGCACCTTGAGATTATGTTTTTTTTAATTTGGCCCTATACCAAAAAAATATAATTAAACAGAATTGGAATAATCTGGGCAGCATGGCGGCAGGTGCTTACCACTGTAGCCTCAAAGCAACAAGGTCCTTGGCTCAAATCCCACTGCTAAGTATAATAAGTATTGATAATGGCTCAATGAAATTGTTTGCTTTCAATCACATATCAGATGTTACTCCACCTTTCTATATGTTTCATTGTTTAGTTCAAAAGTTCTTAGTGATGTCCGAAGACCTGTTTAATTTGACCTAAACTGAAACCTTTCACTGAACAAATATAATTATTTTGTTATCTAACTCCATCTGGCTGTGAAACTGGTCTTTGATGTAATAGCTGTGCACACTGTTGTCCATCATCCATCTCCTCCTGAGGACTCCACTGCTGTTTATAAATGTCAACCTTTGATATTCTTTTGTTTCATTTTGTTGCTTGTTAGACAAACAAAAACAACATTGTATTATTCTGGTTTATTTCAAACTGTTGTAAATTTACTTCAATTTCTACATTGGGGCTTTACCTGCTGTGCTTTCTTTGCACTCTTCACCTCTTTTACAGAGATTATTCACACAAAGCAAGTCTCTAGTTAGCCCTGCTAGCCTTTACCATCGGAATGGAAGACAAACGTATCGGTACAATGCACCATGTGGAGTTTTATAAATGTTGTTTACAACAATGGAAAAAAACACTGATGCAATGAAAATGAAAATACTCAGTAGCCATGTGGAGCCTTTTTAGCTTATGATTGCTTAATATTTACAAACCACTTCATAGATTGCATGAGATGTGGAGTAATTCTTTAACTTGATTTATTTTTAAGGCCTCAGTGTTTTTCGAAACTACAAGATTCCGCAAGACAAAAGATTAATTTAATTAATGCTCCATACCATACCATAACCCTGCTCTGACCAACTTATTTACAGCAGGTCCTCCTCTGACCCTGCTTCCTGCTGCCAACAGCTTTCTTAACTTTGAGTGACAGCGCTACATGCTTGGCTGATACAGTCTTAAGGTGTGCTTGATGGATGAGCCGACATCCAAAAGATGTGTTTGCTGGTTGCTTTGAAAGGCCTAGCGTGACCTGCCTGCATGGATCAAGATGTGAGCTTCTCTCCGGCCACACCGGAATACTAACAGGTTGTGACCTCTGACAACAAGATCCAACATCATATGGAGACTGCACATCAGTAAACACTTTGAAATTGCACCGCCAGCCAAAACAGCCATCCAACAAAGCCGCGCTGTCAAACAAAGACAAAACAATTGGAAAACAGGAATGCATGACTTGAGAAAAGGAAGGGTTGGGTTTGAGTGAGTGAGGGGTGAATTTGAGGTGGGAATTCGGAGTTTGAGAACCAAATCATCAGATGCAGTAGTTTAGGAGCTGCCTTGTGAGTGGTTGGAAGACTATATGGACTGTGTTTTCAGGGCCTGTTTACTCTACAGTGATACAAATTTTGTAAAGGTGTTCTGAAGTGAAAGGGAAATTTCTGTTTTTTAGCCACTGTGAGGTGCAGGAATCTAGCCAGGGCCCTGAGACACTTATATCACTGGGCCGTGACAGCTACACACATACACGAGCACACAAACAGACAGAGTGGTGGCTCCAAGCCTTTTGTTGCTGGGTCCTGGTCCACTGAACTCTCTCGTTGCTGTAGGACAATAAGAGGGCAGCCAGTCAAACAGGCAGTCAGTCAGCTTCTGTCTGCTACCCAATAACATAGCAGGCAGTCGCATGGGCAGAACTAATCTTGGAATGTCTCTCCAATTCTTTCCCAAAAAACTCATCTTCGATGAGAAAATGTGGACCTCTAACTTAAATCCTTCTCCCTTTATGACATAAGTATAACTATTGGAACTTAGTTAAACCAATAATCTAGTACACAACCTTGACAACTAGGTAGTTGATTCAAAACCTTTCACCAGAGTAAAGTGTAGTATAGTTTAGACACGTTTCAGTAAAATGTCAAGTTTCCGAATGAGGCCCTAATATGCGAATAGCGTTTCATAATTACAGTTGGTCCCACTTGCAAATCAAATTGTATTATTCCATCACATAAATAAATTAAGCTGAAGCAGGGATTGCTTTTATTTAAACTTTCTTTTTTTTATTTCAAGCAAAACGTTAGTCAACACAGAAACCAGATTCACATCTGAAAATGACTTTAGTGTGGTTAAAAGAAGAAATAAAAAAGTATATATTTGTGAGGACACCATTTAAAGGAAAATTTTCTTTGAGTGTGCCTTATGACAACACTTCGGTAACTTTGTATATACCACAGCAGTCATCGCACCCCCAATATTTTGTTTCTGTGTTTACCTGACATCTAATTTTTGTTTTGTTTTAGATCAAAAAAGTGTTTTCTTCATCTTCTTCAAGCATCTTTACAGCCTCACATCTTTTTAGGGTTATTCAACTAAGGATTGGAAAACCATTTTTTTTATTATGTTCTATTGTTTGGCTGTGTGTGGACTGTAAACTTGAAAGCCACAGCTAAGAGATGATATTCACCAACTGGGATAAGAGCTCTGTAAAAAGGATAGGCCACTTTGTCTACATTGCTATGGTCTTTTCAAAACATATTTCTTATACAATAAAAAATAATTATTATTGCAGCTTTAAGAATATTGGGAAGCTATATCTGTGTGTGCAGTTAAGTATCTGATTGAAGCTTCACTGTTGTTGGACCCACTCTGACACTTCTAATTGCTGATAATGTAAAATACAAATCAAGAACACAGGACTAACCTTAAAGCTTTATTTTAACAAATAAGATGACTTTATCAACTGATGTTTAACAAATACCAAGTACTAGTTATCAGAGTAAAACCAGTTTAAGATGAATCGCTGTCCCTTTTACTTCCCCTCTCCCCCTCTACATCAATCTGAGGGCTCCTATATGGGATGTCCTTCTTCATTTGATGTGGGAGCAATTAGCAGGGGGACTTTTGTCCCTTTGGGCAGACAGGCGGTCCACTCCAATGATCCCCGTCTGTACGGGCTGAATGGAAAAAACTGAAGATAGCACGGCATGGGGATCAAACAGATCTGCCTCGCCACTGTTATGGCCCCTCGGCTCTCTGTTCTTTATTGGAGAAGAGGGAAAAGGGGGAGAAGAAGGGAGAGAGGGAGCAAAAAAGGAGTGAGGTGTTATTTTTCCCATGAGAAAGCTCACTGGGGGGCAAGACTTTTTCAGGAAATTTGTTAAATAAAGCTGCCTTCAGAAATGCACTGAACTCCGCAGTTAGTCTGTATTTTCTTGGAGGACGTGCATGTGTGAACACAATTGTCCAAATGAGAGGCTCAGCAGTTTCTGCGGATTTTCTCTACCTGGCCTCCTAGTATAAAGTCTGTAAATTTCAGGAGAATTCGATCGGAGAATAGAGCAGGAGATCAGCTTGTCAAAATGCTGCAGCACGTGTCCTGACAAGAACCAGAAAAAGAGATCACATTTCTCCTGTGTTAGCCTCACTACACCGACTTCCTGTTAAATTTAATATTCTCCTCCCCACCTACAAGCTCCTTAATAATATGTCACCATTATACCTTTAAGAGCTGATAGTACCACAGTAACCCAGTGGAGCACTGCGCTCCCAGAATTCAGGCTTACTTGTTGTCCCTAAAGTCTCTAAAAGTAGAGTAGGAGCCAGAGCTTTCAGCTATCAAGCTCCTCTCCTGTGGAATCATCTCCCAGGTTCAGTTCAGGATGCAGACCCCCTCTGTATCTTTAAGAGTAGGCTTAAAACCTTCCTTTTTGATAGAGCTTATAGTTACAGCCGGTTAAGGTTTTTCTTGGACCAGCTCTTGGTCATGCTGCTATAGGTCTAGAACAGTGGTTCTCCCTGGGGGGGCGCGAACACTCTCCAGGGGGGGCGCGATGTCACTGACGGAGAAAAAAATTGCTTTATAAACAGTCTTTTTAAAGACTCACTCCTTCCTTAGTAATACCTTCCTGCACGTGCAGTAGGCCTATTCGTAGCCTAATCTAAGGAGTAATTTGAGAAAGCTCGTGGCCCCAAGAGCTTGCCTTCTAGCTACTGCAGCTAGCCCTTTTCTCCCTAACATCTACCTTTACATCTTCAATCATCCACCATGTTGCAACAAACAAAACGCCAGCACTTGAATACTATTCTGTGCTATCCCTGTCTACATTGTGTACTGTTTGTTTTGTAAGGAACCATTGCCTAACACAGTCTTATTCATTATTCGTGTGCAAGTCGCTCACAGCCACACAAACAAACACACTCACAAGACCACGACGTTGCAATTAAAACTTTATTAACTTCACACACACTGTACTATGGACAAGTTTCTGATTCGTAAAAGTCAGGCAACCGATGCGCCAGTTGCAAAGAAGCCAAAGCTTCGCAAATATGATGAGAGCTATTTGCAGTTTGGTTTCACCGTCACTGGCACGACTGAGCAACGTCCTCAGTGTGTTTTGTGTGCCGAGGTGACAGCATGAAGCAGTGCAAATTAAAAAGGCACCTCGACACCAAACACTCTGACTTGAAAGAGAAGCCTGTGGACTTCTACGTGATGGCCTCCAGCAACAACAAACCACCATCTCCAAGCACAGCACTGTCTCCAAGCAGTGTCTGGAGGCATCGTATGTAGTTGCTCATAGAATTGCTAAGCTTGGCAAACCCCATACAATTGCCGAAACACTGATTTTGCCGGCCGCGCAAGACATGTGTAGAATAATGATAGGAGAGAGTGCAGCTGCTAAACTCAACGCAATGCCTATGTCAAATGACACTGTGTCATGCTTTATCATATTAAAGAAATCAATGTCTTATCAATTCATGTCTTATCAATTCATGTTATTGACTTGACTCCCAAAGTCCTTGTGCTTGATCGTTTGCAGATCCAGGGCCGCAGCTTGTGGTTCATGATGGCAGATCGTAATGACGGCGGTGGATCATGACGATGGATTGTTGAATTATGGTGGCATCTGATTGTTGTGGGGGATCCTAATCGAGGAGTATTCTATTAATTTAGTTTCCATTATCTTACAAACTGTTTCTTTGAATCAATGTTATAAATACTGTTATTTTGCAGATGTTTTCAGTTACACACATGGCATCTATTGCACTTCGTCCGTCCTGTGAGAGGGATCCCTCAGACGCAAAAATGAAAAAAACTAAAAGATAGCAAACATCTCAAGGTGAAAACAAGGTGACACACAGATAAAAGACACCGACAAAGATGTTAAGAGTTTGAGGTGATAAGAGCTGATGTTGTCTGTGTGTTGTAAAGAAAATAACATGATCTCTGCAACAAAGTTAATACATCGCTTTCTGTCTCTGTCTGCTGGATCCAGCTGAACCACCTCTCACTTGAATAATGCGGAGGATTTGCTGCTGTTGTGAATGCGTCTGTGTAGACAACCCCCAACTGTATTGTGCATGTGTGAAAGGTGAACTGTGGTTAAACTCTGTAGCCAATTCTCGTTTTTTTTTTACCCGCAGGTCATGCCTGAAAACTGTTTAAGAAATATAACTAACTTTAACCTTGATACGTTGTTAGGTCAAAAATATTACTGCACTGAACCTTTATATGCTACTTCTGCACAATATTCTCATCCTGTTTTAGCATGCAGTAAAATAGGATGATAAGCATTACCAATATATCAGACAGATTTGAAGACAGACATAAACAACCAATCTATAGGTTAATTTGTGGTAACAAGACGATGTGAAGAAGCTCACTAGCACTGGTGATATCTTGACTACTGTCAATGGTCATGAAACCGTTGTCTTCACTTTATAGTTTATTTATTTTCGTTTCTGTTTATGAACTTGAGATTTTATGTGAACATATTTTTAAGATGCTAACTAGACTAGATGCATTAACTAGATGATGACATGTAAACTTGTTCAACCACCTGATCTTGTACACATGCATTCATATGCATTTCATGTGCTTCTCATCTGGGAAACTTGTCTCGACATGCAAAATTTGTATAATACTTAATTGTTTCTTCAGATTAATGTTCAGATGTTATATTATTTTTATGAATTAATCCCTACATGGAGTTGAGGTAGATGGTGGGTGTACAAAGTGCAGGGCAGTGATACTACAGATATTGGACTGGGTACACATGTCCCATGTTAGGTTAAGGCAACAGCAACACTTAGGTTAAGGCAACAACAAAACAAAACTGTAATGTTGTTATTGTTATGAGCTGATATTGTACTGAAAGAGTAATATGACATATAAACATTTTAACACTACTTTTGTGATGTCAGATAGTTAGAAATTAACAATGACTATAATTTCAGACAACATGATTCCTCACCAACACCTTTGAGGTTTGATGCTGCACTAAATCATATTCCTTCTAATCCTTCTGCTGGCAGATCAGTCTTTGTACAATTATGCTGTTTAAAAACCATAACGAGAAAAAGCCCCTGTTCTAACAATCATTTTCTAATAGATACCAGCTTTGTATTTTACACAAATAAATTACCAAAAAATGACATTTTCATATTAAAAGAAATGCCAAAATTGAACAGTTTGTGGTATTTAAACAAAAATGGAAAACATTTATAACTTAATGATTATGTGCTGAATATTTCTGAATTCCCACATACTGAAATTCAAGCAACTCCTCCATTTTATCGTGATTGTTTCACCATTTAGTTGACATATCTTAATCTAATTTTGAGCCCAATATTGATCAGGTTCCTGCTGTGAGACATAATTATATGTAATATATATGATAACCTGCCTCTTGATTAGCTTGATGTTTTTAAAATAAAATTCCAACAGTTTCTTGGCCCAGGGGTACCAAGGCGGGATACAACTTGATGTTAGTTGCCACCAGCCAATAAACCAAACAAAGAAGAAGAAGGACATATACAGGCTACTGCGAAAACAGTGAAGAGCGATTCTTCCTGTGCTGAAGGGAAATGACAAGTCAGTGAAAACCACTGCTGTCTCATCAGTAAAGAGTGTGGAACAGGAACATTGTTATTTTACAGTTGGCAGGGGGTTGAGGACAGCCTCTCTGTGTTTGTGTGAGTGAGTGTGTGTGTGTGTCTGTCAGGATGTCAGTGGGGGGCCTCTCCATCAAGATTTAAGACAGTAATTTGCCACCTCATTACCAACATTCAGCCCACTGGGAGTGAGAGACACCCTCAGGGTTCAAGAGAGAGAAAGAGGGGTTAAGACGTGCATCCCTTCACAAAGTAATGAAATCCCATGTGCTGATTGAGGGTTAGACAGGTTAAAGGTGAGATCACCAATCCTCTGGCTGCTGCACAGTAGGTCCTCAGGTCTTAGGCTACATCAATACTACTAAGTTATTGTTCGAAAACTGTATTTTCAAACTAAAACGATCTCTGCCTGCCAGGTGTTTTGGCTTCTTATCAGTTTTAATCCTCAGCTGTACTAACACGCCAGAAAATGCATACCACATGAGAACTCACAAACACTGGGCAAACACGTTGTTAAAAGGTATGCATGCATGTCCCAATGGATACTGGAACTGTTGCAAATTACTTGAATAATAGTTTGTCTCCTATACATGTAAGCAGTACTATAAAATTCCAAATTTAGCTCACAACAGCTGCAAAAACAACAGGGTCAGTAATGCTTGTAATTGATTGTTGGTAGACAATGCTAGTGCCAGTCAATATTGACCGAAAAGAAACAATCAGCCAGCGGTTATGAGAGTCTATGGTCATTTTCAGACATGACCTCCCGGTGAAATCCGGAGAATTGGCTACAGAGTTTACCTGCAGTCTACCTTTCACAAATTGAACAGGCGAGTGGTGCAGCAGGCAGAGGCAGGAAGTAACATATTGACTCCGCTGTGGAGATCATGTCATTTTCTTGACAACACACAGACAAGGACAGTGTTGGCTCTCACCATAAACTCTCTTGACATCTTTTTCGGTGTCTTCTACATGACGCCGGTTTTCAGCCTGAGATCTCCTGCTATGTTTTTCTCATCGACTCCTGCATTTCTACAGACATAAAACCACCTGGCCAGGCTGTGAAAGTTTGAGTTTAGTTCATGTCTGAAAGAAGCTTGTGTCATTGTTTCGGAACATCTCCGTTTTTGCCTGTCCAGACTAAAATGCTGATGTATCAATCTATCATGACCTGTATATAAATACTGTAAATATTGGTTTCATTCATTCATTCAACAATATTTTGATGTGTATTTGAGTGGCATTAAGCAACAGATTCATCTGATATAAATACAATTCCTTGTGATCTAAAAAAATATATATTTTTCAAACTAACAATAATTATTTTTTCATAAAATCATGAGAAAATAATTAATACTGGCTCTTAGGGGAGATGATTTTTGAGAAGTTTCAAAGGGAAAATTTAATGGGAACAAATAATCACCAATCAATCAAAGAACTGATGCTGTCTCAAGAAATGCTCTGTTATATATCAACGTCTGTAATTGTTTTTCCTCCTCTGCTTCTATATAGAGGAGACTTGTGTAAGACAAAACAAAGACAAACTGTTCAAACTGTTTAGTTCAAACATCTGATAGTTTGTATTTGTTGTCCTGTCTGTTGTCTCTGTTGATGTAGGTAGCTGTGATCCTTTCACTGCATTGTGACTGTAAATATAGTTTTTCAATAAAAGTAGAATAATGTTATATTTATCACTATGCTGCTGCATTTAGCCACTTTCCTCATGAGAGTCATTGTAGTCGGATATTGAGATATTTGAGAGCGAGATGGGAACCTTTTACTCATTGACTCCCTCTACCATTTTTTCACATAATCCCAGAGTCCTTGTGTGTGTGTGTGTGTGTGTGAGTGTGAGAGAGAGGGGCAGGGGGGGGGGGGGCAGAGGGAGGACAAAAGACATAAAACCTTGCATCCAGTTACAGGTGGTGGCATCTCAATAGGCCCAAAGAGGAAAGAGCTGCCTTTGAATGCCACATGAAAGGACAGGGAGGGATGGGATATCTGGGGATACCTTCATTTCTCTGACAGCAGTCGTGCATACAAATGGGAAGCTATGTAAGGAATCTCCTATTCCTTGCTCTCTCTCTCTCTCTCATGCCTTTGTGCAGCCTCTCTGTCTCAGTGAAGCGAGAATGGCTGTTCTTCTGTGGTTTGATGCGCTCACTCTCCCATGCCACTGGGGTGTTAGAAGTCTTGTAGGACAAGAGTGATGACACCAACAGGGGCAGTGCAGTATTTGTGCGCATCTCAAGGGTTAGAGGTGTACCGTGCCCAATCTATTCATCATTTGTCAATGCCATCTGCTGATCGATTAGGGAGAACAAGAGAGCTACTGACTTTATGTTTTCATGATATAATCTCAATAATATCAATTTCATATAGTCAACCCCATGTGCAATGCCCGATCTAAAAATGCTTGTTTGGAAATAGATGTTTGTGATGTTATAATCAGGAGCTACTGAAAATAATTATTCATTGTCATTAATGACTTTTATTTGTTTGTATGCTGTAAGTTTTGTGCAGAGCTTTTTATTAACAGTCCATGGTGCAGAGTGAAGTTTAAAACTGCATGCATCCTCCCTAGTTTATCTACAGTTAAGATTTTATAGTCTTATGTTTTTTATGACATGAAACTGAATTTAATTTATTACTGTTAAGCAATTGACAAAATCTTCAGACACAAGTTCACAACTTTTGAAAAATAAAGGCACTAAGAAATTCAGCTTAATAAAAAGCATTTCAGAAGCAAAACTAACTGTGCTTTTACTTTGCAGACAATTTGCAACAGGGGAAGTATTTCTATGAATGTTGTTGCCATGACAGCGCCTGCCACACCCATGAATGTCTGTGTCAGTCCGATATGGTGAAATATGATAAGTGACTCATTTTTGAATCTCAGCAACCCTTACAATGGAGTCCTCAACTAAGAGAAACTCTGGTTCCCCCGTCAGCACAGCCACCACTGTACACAGTAAGATTTGCAGGATTTGCAGGGCCAATCTTTAGGCTCGGGAAAGTATTCTCCACAACAGCTGTGAGTCGATTACCACCAGTGCAGATGGCATCAAGGGTTCATTTCTGTGACTTGCCCCGAAAGGCGAGGGCGCTTGCCCTGCGGTAAAGAAGAACAGGAGCTGGTCGGGTTGGCGCTGGATCCTGAGCATTTGTTAGTTCTCTGTGCAGCCCTCCAGTCATGCACTGCAGGTTGGGCTCAGCCAGAAGTGCAACTGAATAAGAGTAGGGGGGAATACATCTCTTGAACATCCTTAAATAAAAAGGAGAGATTTTAGCTGCTCATTCATTTGTGAACATTGTACTTCCTGAAGGCCAGGTCAAGAGTCATATAGATTTTGCACAGGTAACCTGCGTTGGCTTATGACCCTCTACACAATAAGCATTTCCTGGGGGTGCTTTAGAATTTGGTGGAAGCCTGCATGTTGGAGCAACTCTTCGCCTGGTCGGCAGCCGCTCTTTTTGCCCACTGCCCGCTCCCCATTAGCTGGCATCACACTCCATTAGATTAAAGGCAAGATCCACAATCCTTTGTGGAAATGTTTGAGACGAAGGCGGAGGTGTGTGGCTGGCCAATGGAGGCAGTGCGTCCTCTACCTCTGCTTTGGGAGAGGCTCACACTGTGGTGCTGGGTCTTCCGCTGTGAGTAATAGGGGAATACGGACATGTGAAGAGGGCTAACCTTGATCAACTGGGTATGTCGCCTGGTGATCATTGCAGTAGATTCCGTGAAGCCCGGATGGGCCCAAGGTCCGAGGTGCTCCGATGCAGAGGGAAAGATGCTTAAAAAGGTGGTGTTGGAGAAGTTTGTGGAGGGACTCCTGGACATGACCTCAGCTTGTATACCCTACCATAGAACTTGAAGATCATATTGCCGTCCATCCTGGTGGCCAGGGAGGTTTGCAACCAATCATCAACATCGATCCACCCGACTACAGCCACTCGCAGGAGGAAC
This sequence comes from Limanda limanda, assembly GCF_963576545.1. Taxonomy (NCBI): domain Eukaryota; kingdom Metazoa; phylum Chordata; class Actinopteri; order Pleuronectiformes; family Pleuronectidae; genus Limanda; species Limanda limanda. Next base: position 33,454,836 of record NC_083638.1, on the reverse strand, counting down.
ATCCGTACGGCAGCACTCCAGCACCACATCCTGGTTCGGCACTCACCATCTCCCCCGCCTAACAACAGTAGCTTAGTGGTCTGTATATTGTACAACATTTGTATAGTGCTTCTATATTACTTTACCTGCAGGGATAAGAAAATAATGTTAGATACATTGAATATTATATTATCTTTTCTGCCACTACCTGTGTTCCAAATATTGTTGGGTGTGTGGCTTAAGTGCCTTAAAAAGCTTTGTATTTTCTATTTACAGCTTTGTAAGTCATTTATTCGTATTCAAGTACGAAAGTGAATCTTATATTTGTTCTCAGTCTCCAAATGTTTTAGCCTCTCAATAAACACACCAGCGGTTAAATTGTGTCTCAAGGTTTCCTAAACCTCCTAAAGCGCTGCCTGTAGGCTTCAGGTACCAACTCACACTCTTTACTGTCTGGCTAAGTTTGAAGGTTAAGCCTCATGGGCCTTACCAACCAAGACACACTGGAGCAGGAGGGTACAATCGTCATCTGGCCAACATCTGGACTCTGCCAATCTTAATCAAAGAGAAAATAGGTCTGGATTTTCTCTGTGAATTTAGAAACAAAGTTAGATGCCTCATCAAATTCATATTTACTTTGAACAGCCCCCTCACCCACGTGATGTCCTTCTTTTTTTTAATGAAATTTTGTCTATACTGCTGTAGTTCTATGTTAGCTAGTTCAGTTTTCTGTTACATGACTTCCAATTCTTTTGCTGTTAAATTGTGTCATGTTCTAGCTGTAAGACTAGAAGTTAACTCTATCGTTAAAATGTTAAAGCCACAGAAGTGACTACTGGTGAACTTTCCTATTCACATTTTCTTTCCACCTTTTGTCAGGGATATCAATTTTCAAAATGCTGAGCCATCTTTACCAGCTGATCCTTAGTACACTGTTCAAACAGCTCCTGTGAGGGAGACTATATGAAATCTTCAACTATTACAGTGAACAAAGCAGTGCAAATTACTTACCCAAGGCAAAAGTAAACCACTTAACAAACACCCAATTACAAAGGTCCAGTTATAAAAAACAACCAATAGCCACAACAAGGGAGTCAAACACCCACTAACTTAGACTATTACAAACCACTACCTACCTAACTCACCCGTCTTACCTCAGACAGCTAATTGTAGGGGCTATTTACACACTCACTCGCAGCGGGTAGAAGGGAACCCGATAATTCAGAGACCATCCAAAAGCCACTGCACATGTTCCGGAGCAGATTGCTACTACCCACATTGGCCGCCACACTAAAAATTACTACCATGGATTCCCTAAAATAAAAAAAGGCGTAAAACTACCAACGGGGGAAGGACTCAAGACAAAGGCTAACCAAAGGCCAAACAGTTTGACCACAACGCACTAGATTTAAGCTGAGCCCAAGACTGACAAAAGCTCCATCTAAAACCACAAATACCAACCAACCAGTGGATTGTTCTCCACCTACCACAATGAAAAAATGTAGTTTTCTTCATAACCCAGAGAGTGGATGTCACCATGTTGCAGTAGCATTTTGCTGATGTGTTCTCCCCCTGCCAGGATGCACAAACCCCATACAACATCACGTTGAGACTTTCCCGGGTTGTGACGGTGTGTTCACAACCCCCTCGGCTTCCTGATCACAAGCGAAAAGTGTTTCAGAGTTGACAGCTATGCTAGAGATGGGTTGTAATAAGAATAAGAATCTAACAGTTCCCGGGCAAAGGAATGATCTATACAGCTCTGTAAGGACTATCACAAGGTCAATGCCATTTCACAGTTTGACAGGCAGATCCCCCTCTCCCCTTTCCCTCAACCCTTTAAATTTAAGGTGATCCATAGGCTGAGACCGCAGTTGGCTGTGGCTTCCTTTCCCATTATGAGAAGGGGGGAGAAGGTTAAGGCAGACAGCTCCCCAGCCTAAGTCGGGCGGTAGGGGTAAAAAATAAAAACTTCTTGAGTAACTCACGACTACCGGGAGATCACTGGCGAGGGAACCCACAGGTAGCAGAGATATCAATTACAGACAGCTTTTACCTAATTAACTGCTCTGATTAGGTAAAATGTTACAGTAATTTACAATCATTACAAATACATACAAATTAACATTTTAGTAAATACCTTGATTACTTTACTAAAAAAACTGCAAGAACCGTACTGAGTTTGTCTATGTGTGTGTCTTTGTGCGAGCGTTTGTGTGTGTGCATGTACAAGTGTGTATGTGTGTGTTTGCAATATAATCAAAGTCCTTTCATCCCCAAAGTCACATATGCATTTGTTGTGATGCTCCACACCCTTCTGTGGTTTGGAATCAGGCCCGGCCCTCCAATTTCCTTACAGTGGGATCAACGGCAGGTGGAAGAGCTTTGAACTTTGTAGCAGGTGGACCATCTTTGAACCTCCACACAGTGTCACCCATTCAAGTGCATATCTTCGATATGGACTCACATGTCTGAAGTTCTGAAATAAATACATACAAATATATCATCCCAGTCCATACAACACAAACTTTAGCCTTTACAGGGACATTATTCATTACATTCCTTTCCTTAAGGATGATTCTAACTTTAATCTTAAAGATGCAACACATAAGGCATCACATTATGTGTTAGAGTTTCAAATGATTTGTGTTGTATCGCACACTCGATACTAATACAACTCAGGAATGATAGTCAGGAGACCGTGATGATTTTAACGTGCAACCTTTTACTCGGTGTTTCACAGGACAGAGAATACCCAGAATTCAATGGGGTAAACAGTGGGGCAATACGGAGGCCCCGAGGGAACAAACTTAATTGAATAACAATACATAACATTCCTCCCCCTTTACTTTTAATTCCCCATAAGTAAAAATAATATTCACTGTATTGATTATTCTTTTATAACAGTCTTAAACCTTAAATAACTTTCTTTTCTTTTTAATATAACAGTCCCTTTTTACTTTAACAATATTACTAAATAACACTTAACAAATGAACATAATAACATTTCCACTTTTATAACAGTCTTAAACATTAAATAACTTTCTTTTCTTTTTAATATAACAGTCCCTTTTTACTTTAACAATATTACAAAATAACATTTAACAAATGAACATATTAACATTTCCTGAACTAGGGAAAGAGGGTAGACTGCCTCAATTCCCAGACTTAACCCTGGGGTGTATTCTGCCCCACTGTTGGAGGTTAGTCTGTAGACTACATGTTCAATCTGTCAGGGGGTCGTCGTTCTCTTGTGGGGTAACGACGTACTGGTAAGTCTACAGTCCCACTGTCTCTGAGTGGTGATGGTGTATGCCCAAACTGGGGTGCAACAGTACCCTGAGTAGGCACCCCCACAGGTTCAGGTGAGTAGGGAACACTTTCCCTGTTTTCAGGTGGCTGCAGTGGATGTTCAGATGATGGCTCAAACCCATGGAATGGCTCCAGTAGCTGATCTGGGTTTGCCATTTGACCTGAGTCATCACTGAGGTTGGTTCCTGGCAACAGTTGATCCACGTGTCTCCTCCAGATGATGTCCTCTGATGTTAGAACTGTGTAGGACACCGGGCCTGTTTGTGCGACAACTGTTGCTTGTATCCACTTCGGACCTTTGCAGTAGTTCCGAGCAAGCACTCTCTCCCCAGCTCTGAAGCTTCTGTCTTTTGCTTTGCTCCATCTCTCCACCTGTGCTCTCTGTTCTGTCTGTACGATCTGCTTAGTCTTCAGTGGTCTCAGAAGGTCAAGTCGTGTGCGCAGCTGTCTTTTCATCATGGCTGATGCGGGGGCCACTTTGGTTGTAGCATGGGGGGTGATTCTGTAGGTCAACAGGAAGGTGCTTAGTCACTTGTTGAGCGATCCGTTTCCTTGTGATGATTTTAGAGCTTTTGCGGGCCGTTATCGCTAACGAGTTGCATAGGCAATCCAAAGCGACTGAAGATGGACCGTAGCTCTTCGATGGTTCTCCCTGATGAAGTGCTCTTCATTATGGCGACCTCTGGCCATTTGCTGTGTGCGTCAACTACGACTAAGAACATTTGATCCTCCAGCGGACCTGCAAAGTCTATGTGGACTCTCTGCCAAGACTCCTCTGGGAAGTCCCATGGGTGTAGTGGTGCTAGCTGAGGCATGTTTCTCATATTTTGACATGCAGAACATGACCTGACCCTGTCTTCGATAGCTGCGTCTAAGCCTGGCCACCAAAAGTAGCTGCGCGCCATCTCCTTCATTCGCACCATGCCACAGTGCCCTGAATGAAGTTCCTCAAGCTCCTGCTTTCTCAGTGGTGGCGGGATGATGACTCGAAAACCCAATAACAAACATCCAGCCTGAACTGTGAGCTCGTTCCTCCTCACCAGGTAAGGCTTTAGGCTGTCTGACAGCTCTCTTTCTCTCCCATGAGTGACAATGTCCATGACCTCAGACATCCCTGGGTCAGTGCGGGTGAACTTCTTCACATGGGCTGAGGTAACTGAGGCGTTGCTCACTTCCTTCAGTAGAAGATTTTAGCCTCGGAGTGCTTCGTGTGTGAGACAGGTAAGGGAAGCCTTGAGAGGCCGTCTGCATTACAGTGCTGCTCAGCTCTTCCGTACTTGATGTCATACTGATGAGCAGACAACAGTAATGCCCATCGCTGCATGCGGCTGGCTGCGAGCGATGGAATTCCAGTGTGTGGACCAAAGATGGAGGTGAGTGGTCTATGGTCTGTGAGCAGCGTGAATCGTTTTCCGAACAGAAACTGATGGAATTTCTTTACTCCGAAGATTATAGAGAGTGCTTCACGCTCTATTTGTGCATACTTGCTCTCTGCTTTGCTTAAAGTCCGTGATGCGAAACCAATTGCCCTTTCTTCACCTGATGGCATTATGTGTGAGATCACAGCACCAATACCATAAGGCGATGCTTCACACGCTAACTGTAATGGCAAGTCGGGGTTGAAGTGGGTGAGGGCTTCTGAATGGACTAAGGCTCCTTTAGCTCCCTTAAAAGCTTCCTCACATCTGTCTGACCACTTCCACTTTGTGGTTTTGTTCAACAGTTCATGCAGTTGTTTTAGCATGTTTGATAGTTTCGGCACAAACATTGCGTAGTACGTCAGTAGTCCCAAGAATGATCTCAGTTGACTGACATTTTGTGGGGAAGGAGCTTCCTCGACAGCTTTTACCTTAGATGGTGCCTTGTGCAGCCCAGCACCGTCGATAATGTGGCCCAGGTCCTCAACTGAAGACTGGAAAAACTCACATTTGTCCGTCCGGACCCGCAGTCCGTACTCCTCCAGTCTCTGTAGTGCGGCGTCAAGGTTTCCCAGGTGCTCCTGTTCGTCTTTACCAGTGATGAGAAGGTCGTCGAGGTAACACTGGACACCGGTGAGCCCACTCAGTATCTGGTCCATAGCTCTCTGGAACAAGGCCGGGGTTGAGGTGATCCCAAAGGGAAGCCTCCGGTACCTGAACAGTCCTTTGTGAGTCTAGACTATGGTCAACAGTTCTTGTGACTCTTTGTCAACATGCATTTGAAGATAGGCCTGACATAAGTCTATCTTACTGAATTTCTGTCCTCCAGCTAAACCAGCAAACAGATCGTCAATGAGGGGTAATGGATACTGTTCAGCTGTCAAGACGGGGTTAACAGTGACTTTGAAGTCGCCACAAAGTCTGATGGATCCGTCTTTCTTCATGACTGGAACAACTGGTGCAGCCCATTCAGTAACACTTACTGGGTCCAGTACTTCACTCTTGACTAGTTTGTCTAGTTCAGCTTGAACTTTTGGCTTTATGGCATATGGGACAGGCCTGGCTTTGAAGCATTTGGGCTTGCTGTTTGGTTTCACTGTCAATTTAACTGTTATGTCCTTCATACTACCAAGTTCTCCCTTGAACACTTCAGCATGTTTCCTCAATATTCCTTGTAGGTTTATGTTCTCAACTTTTGCAACCATATGAATTTCCTGCCAGTTTAATTTGATCTTTTCCAGCCACGTGCGTCCTAGCAAAGCTGGCTGACTGCCCTTCACAATGTAGAGTGTTAGCTTTACCTTCTGTTTGTTGAGCTTCACTGTTAGTCACCATTCCTCTCCCTGGAACAGTCTCACCAGTGTACGTTTTCAGCGTGATCTTCGTTGGCTGTGGTATGAGCTGATGTAGTTTCTCCTTGTATACAACCTCAGACACCAAGGATACAGCTGCTCCTGTGTCCACTTGCATCCGTACTGCTTTTCCATCCAGTAGCGGTGTAACCCAGTATCCATGACCATCATCTGAAAAAGACAAAATATGCACACTCTTCCCCTTCAGATGGGGTGTCACTTTGGTCTTCCTCTGTGTGTTCCAGTCTGTGCACTTTCTTTTTGTACTTCATGAAGTCACTTTTCCTTTGTTCAGTATTTTTGGTTGACTGTCCCTTTTTTCTTCTACATACACGCTCAATGTGACCCTTTTTGCCACAACTTCTGCAGTCTAAGTCTTTGCACCAACACTCCTCTGCTTGGTGACCTGGTTTCCCACAGCGATAGCATGGCTTGCCATCTACGGTTTTGTATCTGAAATCCGTGGACACCTTATGCACTTGGGTTGATGCACTTAGCTGCTGAGCATCTTTGTTTGCCATTTCCATTGAAGTACTCACTTCTATTGCCTTCTGCAATGTTAAGTTACTCTCAGTCAATAGACGTTTCTGAATTGTCCCACTGCGCATGCCACACACTAACCTATCACGTATAGTGTCATTTAGAGAACGTCCAAATTCACAGTGTTCTGATAACTGTTTCAGTACAGCCACAAACTGTGAGATTGACTCCCCCTCCTCTTGATTTCTCTTGTGGAATCTGAACCTCTCAGCAATGATCAGTGGTTTTGGAGAATAATGTGCTTTTAAAGTAGCCACTATTTCCTCATAACATCTGTCACCAGGCTTTTCAGGTGTCACTAGGCTGCGCAGTAGATTGAAAGTTTTTCCTCCCATGACAGTCAAAAATGTTGGCACAATCACCTCTGCTTTGATGCCATTAGCTAACACAAAGTACTCAAAACGTTCTGTGTATGAGCTCCATTGTTTCACACAGATTCATCAAATGGTCCTATATTTCCAATCAGTGCTGCCATTGTCTCACTGTAACTCACTGCCTTTTTTTCTTTTACACTCGTGAAGAATCCTATTTCTCCCTCGGCGAACTGTCCCCCAACCGCTGACGTGCCGTTGGAAGCTTCACTCGTCACCAGCTACCTCCTCGGTTTCTTCGCGTCACTCACTGGGGACCGGGTTCCTGCGGCTGCGCAGCGTCGTCACGGCCGCCTCCTCGCCTCCTCTCGCGGTTTCCTCCTCGCACCGCTTCGCTCCGGACGGGTGCGAACCTCCGTCCTGTGGCCGCTCCTGCCTCTTGCTCCCGAGCAGCAGCAGGTAGCTCCGCAGGTAGCTACAGGTGGATAGCTCCGGTCCTGTGACGCAGTTCAAGCGGCCGCCGTCACCGGAGATCGGCGCTGAAACTCTGACTTTTCACCGAAGATTATAACCGATAAAACGTTTCTTCCTCGTCGCCAATTTGTTGTATCGCACACTCGATACTAATACAACTCAGGAATGATAGTCAGGAGACCGTGATGATTTTAACGTGCAACCTTTTACTCTGTGTTTCACAGGACAGAGAATACCCAGCATTCAATGGGGTAAACAGTGGGGCATTACGGAGGCCCCGAGGGAACAAACTTAATTGAATAACAATACATAACAATTTGTGTGCAAGTAAAATCAGAAATATTTTCTTTTCTAAATGGATGAGTAAAAACAAAACAGCCTGACGACACGTTTTATCTGTAATATAATGGTGTAAAAACCAACTAAGCAAAATGAAAAACTGTCATACAAATCTTCTCCAGCACACCATGCTTTGTCCAGAAAATGATTTCAGTTATCTTTTCTTCATCAGTGTGTTTCCTTTTATTCTATATAATACATTGATTTGCCATACTACAAATGTATTTGTATAGCCTATATTCACAAGATGCAACAAGGTTTTGGTTTTGTATTTATATAGCGCTTTTCTAGTCTTTTATGACAGCTCAAAGCGCTTTACAGTACAGTTTTTACATTCACCCATTCACACACACATTCATACACTGCATCTATTCGCGGCACTATGTTATTCTATGGGGGGGTCATTCAGGGTTCAGCATCTTGTCCAAGGACACTTCGGCATGCAGATGGGTCAGACTGGGGATCGAACTTGGAGGACGACCACTCTACCCCTCAGCCACAGCCGCAACATCCTCTGACCTTAACCCTCAACAAGAGTAAGAAAAAGCTACAAAAAAATGAATAATAACCAAGGGGCAACATCCCGGGCTAAGCAATGAGGCCAATATGGAAGTGTAAAAATAGGCTCCCATTGACTCCCATGTTAAAAAGCCAGACTTTAGAGCAGAATTAAACCTGTTTACAGCATGGTTCAAAAAATGGTTTTAGTCTCAATCGTGAAGTTCTTCCTTCATGACAACTCTGAGGGGGATTAATTTTTTTCTAACTCACTCATTTCAACGATATAGAGGTTTGAAATTATGCGTAATTTCACGTGACGTCACAGTCAGCACGACAACTGCCGCTACTAGCCTGGTGCCTGCTCGGCTTCACCTGAGCTTACAGGCGAATGCCCTTCCGTGAACACCACCTGAGTCTGTGGAGAGGTTCTCACTCACATATCGGATGAATAACACGGTTTGATGTTCGGCTTGTTCTCCTGACGGAGAACCTAGAGACGTCTGCGCTCCCGTTTCTGTGGTAAGTAAAGTTAGGTATTTTATTTATGTGTTAGTAGTGAGTGACCCGCAGGCAAGATACCAGCAGTAATGGCGAAGCTAACGGGACCGTACGGGAGTTATTACCAACACACACCGATATGAACTGACATGAACCGGTCCACCCAGCAGAGAGAAGCGTTAGAGTTTAAGGATGAATCTTTTAAACTGAGACAGGCGACTGTGTGTCTGGAGAATAAGATCCACCCTTAAGATATCTAATGTTATGTAATGTTGTTTCACTCACCAACCCATTTGACTTGACAATTTTACACAGATTCATATTCTGCAGAAACAGATTTACTGTGATCAACTGAAACCTGAGTATTTAAATTCACATCTGCATTGTAAGAGCAGCTGTTTAAAGTAGCATTACGTCTTCTAAAGCTCTTTATTATATTAGTGTTGAAGTGTTGTAACTTGTTACAGTGAAAGCTAAACTTGTCTTCTACCTTCAGTTTTTACAATGTTTATCTTAGGCAGACTTCACTGAATTATTGTGTTAAATATAAATAAATTATAGGAAGTGTAACGTTACTAGAATAGAAGGTCACATTGAGAACCTGAGGCTGATGTCCACCACCTATTTCCTAATCTGAAATGATTATGATCTGATGACTTTACATGTCTGTGTATTTGTGTTGAATGTTCCTTGAGGATGTCCAACATGAGACACAACTGGAATCCAACCAGACTGAACACTGAGTAATCACTTCAACACTGACTCCAGGTACAGATCTTTTTTCATTACTTACAAACACTCAAAGCAAAGTATCGCACATAATATATTAAATAATATATGCAATACTTTTAATGTGGAAGAACTCCATACTTTACATTAATTGTCTTGGTAGTGCACAGTTTAATCCAAAAGCATATTCAAATACATAGTTGAATATCCACAGAAAATAAGGATACGAAGTTCGTTCATAAGTAACACTTCCTCTACAATAATGCCAAATATTTCAAATAGTTTCTATAATTCTATAATTTTATTAGGGACGGACGAGCCTGAAGGACACAGCTGTGCTGACCGTGTTCTGTCTATAATGGCAAACAAGAAAAATAAAACACTGGGTTCTTATCTAAAGTGTCTCAAATCAGAAAGTAAAAGATAAACATTGTTCTAATAAGTGTTCATTTTTTTTAACCAACCATAACGAATATAGAAATTAACTCTATTATCCATGACACTTAGCAATGACTGCCAACTCTAAACAGTTGTAGGCCATCTTTAGTTAAGGGATGAAAACATGAAGTGTTGTGCAGATGAAGCTGGTGCAGGTCGTCCTCATGTTCACCAGCCTGACGCTGCCAAACTCCACCATGTTGCTATTGCCACAGTGGATGCTGAGGACATCAGGTGCTGCAGTGCTTCCTCTAATGAAAAGAAGAAACTCACTGTTAAAGAATGTTTTTTGTTATGTTTGAAGCACCACAGATGTCAGACAGAACTGATGAACTTGGCTCTGGGTTTGTACCCTCATGGTTAAATGCACATATTGTAAGTCGCTTTGGATAAAAGTACTGAAAGAAATAAAACATTGTACAAATAGATAAAATGTCTTTCTACTACATCAAATCCCTCCACTTCCCTCAGTGTGAAAACATAATTATATAATTAATATGTGAACTGTTTACAACACTGGTGTGTGGAAATTATAATCATATCTAAACTGTCTAATTCACTCTAAAATTCCTTAACAGGCTAAATAAACGAGGTGGCAATAATAATGATGGTTATACCAGCCTGTATCAGAATATTTGTGAAACATATAGTTGCTATCACATGCAACTTACACATGTAGCGTATTGATATTAATTTCATGAAAATAAAAAATCAAGTCACAACCAAACACATGACTCTGTAGTTAACTTGCTTCAATCTGTTCATTAGACGTGTTAAATAAACGGTAGCTTTTATCACAATAACATATTAAAAACCACTTGAGGCATCTAAGCAAGTGGTTATGGTGATATATAAAGCAATAGGTTTTATTGTTGTATAGTTTCATGGTTACTTAACTTTAGTTCATGGTAAAGAAAGCGACCATCCAGTAGCAGCTGCAGCGCTAGCCGGTTAGTAGCATGTCGCGGGTAGCCTAGCACCGTAGGGCGCTTCTTGCCCTTGCCCATTGATTGGTTAGCCAGGAACTAGGAGGAGTCAGCACCGGCAAGATGGCGCCAGGGGAACACCTCCTACTAGCCTCATTCTCACTCTGCAGAAACCAACAGGTGACGTCATGGACCCTTTGTCCATTTATATATACAGTCTATGACATTAACAGGGGGGAACAATTTAGAAACCTTAGAGAGAGCCTCATGTGAGGCTCTCCCAGGACTGACAGAAGTGCAATAGATGTCGTGTGTAACTAAACACATCAACAAAATAACAGTATTTACAAAATTGATTAAAAGAAAATGTTTGAAACATAATGGAAAGGTCAGTGCTTAATGTATTTAAACACACAGAATATCTCACAATAATGAAGAGAGCTGCAATGAAAATTGAAATGAAGGCTTTATTGCCAGTAATTGTAGAATTTGTGAGTAGGCATATCAAATCAAATTTCCAATCACCAAGATACCCTAATAAAATCAATACAATCATCATTAAGAAATATTATTCACACAATATTGTTGCCATAAGAGGATAGTAGTTGAATAGTTGCCAGAAAACTATATATAATCATGGAAACAGAGTATAGCAAAACTGGCAACCCCTTCACAATATTCCTATTAAGAGTTATATCCTAATTACTATTACTATCACTTCCAACCATTAACATTTCAGCTGAACATATTCACCCAAGATCTAGATTTACAGTTGTTAACAAGTGCTATCTTAAGAAAAGATTGAGGTTAATATTCAAGCAGTACAACAACATTTAATGCAGGTTGTGTAATTTCATTGGTTGAAGTTATGAAAGTGTTTATTACTGTACATTATTTGTTACAACTTCTCCTGTGAAGTTTATCATAGCAGCTATTTTTTATATTATCTACATTACACTTCATTTAGCTGACACTTTTATCCAAAGCGACTTACCATAAATGCATGCAACCATGAGGGTACAAACCCAGAACAACCAGAATCAAGAAAGTACAATTTTCTTCAAGACAGCCAAATTACTATGTGCTATATGATGGTGCTGTATAAGTGCTAATAAAGTGAAACTTTCTTTCTTTCTTTTTTTATCCAAGGTATAGTCGGTGGAGATGTGTCTTTAGTCTGCAGCAACAGATGTGTAGACTTTCTGCTGTCCTGATGTCATTGGGGAGCTCGTTCCAACATTTAGGAGCCAGGACAACAAAGAGACAGCAACCTAAACTGTGTCTATCCACAGGAGGAGGAGTTAGCTAATTTATTTATTTATTGATATACTCTGTTTAAACCCAGATTAAAGTCTTCGTCTAGTTTAAATCATGTATTGCATGTTTATCTAATTTCAAATGAAATGTTAAGAGAAGAGTTGGTAATGAATAATCGATGATTGATTATTCGTCATTAAGAATTAATTTGAATAAAAATCAAAGCCTAATGAATAATCGTTCTAGTCCCGTGCATTATGAGAACTACATCTTCCGGTATCTTGCGCGAGCGCAACTTCCTACAGCAGTTAGTATAACGGCTGCTAAATCCCCGTCAGATATCTTAACGACTATTAGTTTAGTTCAGTAATATTAACATCTAAAGAAAATATGAATTCACTCGAACCGCCCCATCCCTTCCCGTAAACTCACAGACCAGGGTTCCTTAACTGAAAAATAAACACATTTATTTTAGCTAGACCCAGAACTTATTTTCCCCGACAGTATAATAATAATAATCACCCTTCACATTTATCATTCAGATAATGCAACATATATTTTCACAGTGAGCCTCTTTAACACAATTAAATTCAAGCAACAAAATAGAACTTCAGTATATATTCGAATTTAGTATCAGCGAACAGAGACTAACCAAATATTACTTCAACACGTCATTTAAGTGCACTGCAGCACGGTGGGCATGAAGTCCAGATATCGCAATGGAATTGTCCGTAGAGTTCGTGCCGCGCACTTCTCTCTGTAAAGTCAGTCAACAGTGTCCATTTCACTTATCGGGCAACCAGCAGAGTACTTACAGGAGGAGACACAAGGGGAGGAGGAGAAAAAATGGGAGAGCGCAACACACTTGAATCTGCCGTGCAAATCACTGTTCACCGTGGACTCCGACGCCGTCTTCTCGCTAAGACTCGCCAGCCGTCCTCCGGTTCTTCGCGACTTACAGCTTTTCAGTTTGGTTTTAAGACTTGTCACCGGCTCCCACACTGCGCTGCCATCTCCTCTCTGCAACCTCACTCTGCTCGATGTATGTGTTTGACCTTAATGCGTGTGGGGGTGATGGGTGGGGGAAAAACCATTGGGGTGGGGGGGGGGGTTTCATGCCTTAGCAAATAATCGATTAATTGATCAATAACGCTATTAATAGTCGAACATGAAAACTCCTGTAAAGTCCCATCCCTAGTTAAGAGAGTACAATATCCAAAACAAAAGGATTGGCTTTTGGTCTTTAACTGTACAGTTTAAATTTGTCTTTCCTTGCTGGCTGGTTTATGACAGAATATTCACATGAAAAAACTGCTCTTAGATGTTGGAAACACATCACTGACCTATCATCTCATTTTAGAGTAATGCAAATAATGTGCTACAATCTTTCAGTTTGGGACAAACTTAAAGACAACAAAGCTGAAAGCAAAAAAGACAGGACTAACAGAGAATGCCAACTAATGTGTATTTCTACTAAAATAAACATTGCTTGGACTGTGTCTGTAAAGGAGCATAAGCTACATTAGTGCTGAAAAGGCCAAAAAGGGAAGGAAACAGTTAAGAATGTGGATGGAGAGACATGTAAGACTGTAAAGGGATGTAGGGCTTATAGAACTTTGTAAATCAAAGCAATTCCGTGTTTTCCATGAAAACTCACACTTTTATTTATCAAATGAGTTGCAAAATGAATAGAAAATATAGTCAAAACATTGACAAGGTTAGAAATAATGTTTTTTAGTGAATAAATATTAACTTTGTTCTTAGAACTCTGCTTTCGTCTAGGAATGCTCCATTTGCAGCAATTACAGCGTTGCAGACCTTTGGCCTTCTAGCTGTTAATATGTTGAGGTAATCTGCAGAAATTTCGCCCCACACTTCCTGAAGCACCTCCCACAAGTTGGATTGGCGTGATGGGCTCTTCTTGCGTACCATACAGTGAAGCTGCTCCCACAACAGCCCAATGGGGTTGAGATCTGGTGACTGCACTGGCCACTCCATTACAGACAGCATACCAGCTGCCTGCTTCTTCCCTAAATAGTTCTTGCATAATTTGGAGGTGTGCTCTGGGTCATTGTCCTGTTGTAGGAGGAAATTGGCTCCAATCAAACGCTGTCCACAGGGTATGGCACGGCGTTGCAAAATGGAGTGATAGCCTTCCTTATTTAAAATCTCTTTTACCTTGTACAAATCTCCCACTTTACCAGCACCAAAGCAGCCCCAGACCATCACATTACCTCCACCATGCTTGACAGATGGTGTCAGGCACTCTTCTAGCATCTTTTCACTTGTTCTGCGTCTCACAAATGTTCTTCTGTGTGATCCAAACACCTCAAACTTTGATTTGTCTGTACAACACTTTTTTCCAATCTTCCTCTGTCCAATGTCTGTGTTCTTTTGCCCATATCAATCTTTTCTTTTTATTGGCCAGTCTCAGATATGGCTTATTCTTTGCCACTCATCCCGGAGTCGCCTATTCACTGTAGACGTTGACACTGGCGTTTTGCTGGTACCATTTAAATAAGCTGCCAGTGTGTGAGGCGTCTATTTCTCAAACTAGAGACTCTAATATACTTGTCTTCTTGCTGAGTTGTGCACCGGGGCCTCCCACTTCTCTTTCTACTCTGGTTAGAGCCCGTTTGTGCTGTTCTCTGAAGGGAGTAGTACACACCGTTGTAGAAAATTTTAAGTTTCTTCGCAATTTCTCGCATGGAATAGCCTTCATTTCTAAGAACAACAATAGACTTCTTCCTTCCTCCTACACCCAGTCGTGTAGGAGGAAGAGCAACCGGATATGATAGACCTTTCTCACCCCAGCCATAAACATTTTTGCCTGCTGCCGTCTGGCCGACGCTACCGCAGCATCCGGGCCCGCACCATCAGGCTCAGGGACAGTGTCATCCCCCAGGCCATAAGACTTTTAAACTCCTCTGAACTGCAATAACTCCACCTAACCAGCACCCTGGCATATTTGCACCAGCACTGTGGCATATTTGAATATTTGCACTACTACACACAATTGAACCATTGTTGTTCTATTTTTCTCTTGAACTGTATATATATATATATTTTTTTAGATATATACATTTTATTTTTTATTTTAAATTTTTGATATTCTATTTTATACTATTTCTATTTTATTTTTTGGTTGTAATTATTGAGCATTGCTAGAAGAGAGCCTGTGACTCAAGCATTTCATTGCCAGAGACTGCTTAATGTTATTGTTGTGCATTTGATAATAAAAAATCTTGAATCTCTTGAATCTTGAATCTGGTGAGTTTCACACGAAAGTTCTCTTTTTCTGGCCATTTTGAGAGTATAATCAAACCCACAAATTTGATGCCCCAGATACTGAACTAACTCAAAGGAAGGCCAGTTGTATAGCTTCTCTCACCAGCTAAACAGTTTTAAGCTGTGCTAACATTCATGCACACTGGTTTTCAAGGGTTTTCTAATCATCCATTAGTCTTCTAAGGGGATTATTAAACACAATGTACCATTAGAACACTGGAGTGATAGTTGCTGGAAATGGGCCTCTATACACCTATGTAGATATTTCATTAAAAAACAGTCTTTTCCAACTAGAATAGTCATTTACCACATTAACAATGTATAGAGTGTATTTTTGATTAATTTAATGTTATCTTCATTGAAAAAAACAGTGCTTTTCTTTGAAAAATAAGGACATTTCTAAGTGACCCCAAACTTTTGAACGGTAGTGTATATTGTCAAAATCCTATGCTACTAACCTTGTCATGCAATTCCAAGGGGGAGCTAATGACTGACACTTGTCCAGCCTATTTCTGTGACAAAACACCCCATTAAGTCATGTGATTGGTACAATATTTTTCGTGCTGCATTATAGGAAACAATGAGTGCACTATATAGGACTATACAAAATCTCACAGCCCTGTTGACTATATTTTGTTAGAACAGGAAATACACCGATTGGAGTTTAGCTGCCCTACATTACCCCGTGCCCCAGATTACCCAAATTCTCCCTATCAAACATTTTTAAAAATCTGTGTGAGAAGATATTTATTGAGGGTCTTGACCAAACGGCACTCAGTAGTGCTTTTTAGTGTGTTCAATGCATTCAAAAAAGCTCTCTCATATTGTTAATGTTAATGTTGTTTATGAAAGGAGGGAAAGTATCTAAATTGTTACTTTATAAAACTTTGTTTTTCAGAAAGGCTACAGTAACCAAGATAACCAGTGGTTGCAAAACTGGTTTCATGAACCTCACATTGAGTTATTTGAACTTCACCTCCACCAGATGAGAATTCAGTAGAATCTGTGGGATGTGGCAGAACAGGAGATTAACAGCATGAATGTGTAGATGGCAAATCTGCACGAATGACGTGATGCTGTCATGACAACATGATGCAGAATATAAGGGGAATGCTTCCATTGTTTCATTGAATCCATGATAAAAATAACTGAGGTTAATTGAAAGCAAGGAGAGGAACTATGCAGCATAATATTAGATTCCGAAATGCTCAATGAGTGTATAAACTAATAATATAGTAAACATTATTATAAAACAGGTCATTCTGAAAAAATAAAAAAGTACTTACTTTCATAAATTTGGTGCTATCTATTGCTAATACTACTTCTTTCACCACTTTGATTCTTATTGTTAAGTAACAGGGCAATGAAATGTATAGTCAAGGCCTAGACATAGCAACATAAAGAGATGACAGCATCAATGAGGAGAGACAGTAGAGGGGCATAAAGGCACAGAGAGAGGGGTTGTCTGTATTTCTCACAGATGAAAGACAGTCAGCAACAAGGAGGAGGAGAAGTCTTTTCTTTTGCTGATGAAAACAAGAATCAGCGGGCTAAAGCTAAAGAGGGTGTTCGTGTGCCGGCGGGCTGTGTTCAAAGGACACACCTGTTGTTTGGCCTGTCAGAGTCATCAGTCTGTCTGTCTGTCTGTCTCACCACACACAGATGCAAGAAGCAAGCCCTTCAAACACGCCACCACACCCACACACACACACACACACACCCACACACACACAATCACTAAAGAAATATTCCATCTAACATATTAAAAAGAACTTTAGGCCTGTAACCTGGCCTTCCTTTTATAAGCTTTTCCTTTGCAGATGCAGTGTGACAAAGTATAAAGGCCACAGTGAACATGAGTGAAGTTAAAATGTTTTCTGTATTCAGTTATAATATTTAAAATGGTTTAATACTCAAAAGCTCAAACAGACAATGGTTTTCTTTAGTGTTCACTAGGTTTATCACAAGAGCAGGCAACATCAAAGGAAACTATACCATAATATGGATGTTTTATATGCTACTATAGTTTCTAGTATATATTTAGAATAAAAACACACGCATGCACACACACACAAAAGCTGGTGACAAGGACTTAGTTTCAGTATACCTACAACTCCCTCGTTTCAAATTTGAGGGAGGGGACATGGTTTTTTTTACCCTTAAGTACAGTACATTACCCTGTATGCCCTAAGGTATTACTTGTGTGTACTGTACATTAGCAAGACAAATTAGCAAGACACGAATTAACATTATCTGTTTTTGTCGTTTGGCAAATTAGTTTTGAACTTGAGACACTGGTGGCATAGTCTTTGCTCCTCACCACTCAGTGAATGTGATGACACCGTGCTCACTAGAGGTGTGCATCAGCACCAGCCTCACGATACAATTACAATTTATCAGTCAACGAAGAGAAGCTCCGTGGGTCATGTGTCCCCCGACCTTCTAGACCTATAGCAGCATAACTAAGAGCAAGTCTAAGACAGGCCTGTACCAGCTCTAAGTATACATTTTATCAAAAAGGAAGGTTTTAAGCCTACTCTTAAACGTACATATGGTGTCTGCTTCCCGAACTGAAAGTCGGAGATGATTCCATGGGAGAGGGGCTTGATAGCTGAAAGCTCTGGCTCCTATTCTACTTTTAGAGACGTTAGGGACGGCAAGTAAGCCTGAATTCTGGGAGGGCAGTGCTCTAGTGGGTTGATAAGGTACAATCAGCTATTTAAGGTATAATGGTCCCATATCATTAAGAGCCTTGAAGATGAGGAGAAGAATTTTAAATTCTATTCTAGATTTAACAGGAAGCCAGTGTAGCAAAGCCAATACTGGAGAAATGTGGTCTCTTCTCTTGGTTCTTGTCAGGACACGTGCTGCGGCATTTTGGACAATAAATAAATGGGACGTCGCTTCTTCTGCAACAATGATGTTAAAACATTGTTGCATCATAATCTGCGGGAAGAAATTATTTCTACACGAGTGTGTGTGCTCATCTCTTACTCGTCACACATGAAATGATAATCACATGGGATATTCACCATCTAGTTCTATATTATAAAATAGTTATTAATGGATGACTTTGGATCATGTCTCCAGATCGTTCAGGTTACTTTAATCCTGATGTCCTGACTGTGCGCGTCATCTTACGTCTTACATTACATAACATGTCATTAAGAAGACACTTTTAAGCAACTTTCAATAAATGCATTCAACCATGAGGGAACAAACCCAAAACAACAAGAATCAAATAAAAAAACAAACTACAAGTGCTATATACAACTATACTACTATGTACAATATACAAGTGCAACTAACTTTTTTAAATTTTGTATACATAAACACCTAAGTGGACTATGGTTATTATCTTCTTAACCAAGGTGTAGTCGGAACAGTGTCTTTAGCCTGCAGCGGAAGATGTGATGACTTAATGCTGTCCTAAAGTCAATGTGGAGCTCGTTCAACCATTTGGGAGCCAGGACAGCAAACAGTTTTGATTACGTTCTTCTTTCTGATGTTCTCCATTACAAGTGGCATCTATTGCACTTATGTCTGTCCTGAGAGTCATCCCCCACATGTGACTCTCTCTGAGGTTTCTACGTTGTTTTTAGGCTGTTACATTTTTTTGTAGTTTTTGAGCTGCAGAGGTCGGCTGGCACTAGCAGGCGACCCAGGGCCGGCCCTGGCAATGTTAGAGCCCTAGGCAAGATTTCAGATTGGCGCCCACCCCCCTACACACACACCTACACACACACCTACACACAAATCCCTTCCTTCACTCCAGAGGTTACTACATTCATTAGTTAATAAAACGAGATTACAAAAAAATATATACAAAGGGTCTAAAATCTGCTGTGGGAAATTGAAACTGCAGGAGAACAGCGGGGAAATCGAAAGTATGGGATTCATATGTAATCATTTATATAATATGTGACTTATATCATTTAAAATCAATTTTGTGTGTGTTTTCTGGCCCGATTCGGTCGCAGCGACCGGAAAAAAAATAGAACAGACCCCGAAACCATCGCTGTAGATCCGGCCGTTGAGCTTCCCGGAGCTTCCCAGTACTTCGCTGCCGGTGCAAACAGCCCAATTGATTAACATGGGTGCTGTAATGAGGCGTACAGCTTTTTGAGGCGCTTTGCGGCCCTACTGCCTCCAGTGTGTCTCCAGGGTTAGAGGACGATTGTGTGACATTACAGCATTGTTCAACATTGCATGTATCACGTCATGATAAATCAGCCTCTTGTGGCGCCCTCTCTGCATTTTGCCCCCCTGTCGCCTATGCCAGGAGCCGCCCCTGGGTAGACCAGCCAGGAGGGAATTGCAGTATCTAGGCGTGAGATGACCAGAGCCTCGACCAGAACCTGCGCCACCTTCTGAGTGAGAATGGGACGTCTTCGCTTGATGATGTGCAGCATGTATCTACTCGAGTGGGTTGTTGCAGTAATGTTGGCAATAAGGGAGAGCTAACTGTTAAGTGTCACACCCAGATTACTAGCAGTCTGGGTGTGGGCTACCACAGCATTGTCAATGGTAATAGTAAGGTCATGTCTGGGAAAGCCTTTCCCTGGAAGAAAAAGTAGTTCGGTCTTGTGAAGGTTAATTTTCAGTTGGTGTGCTGCTACCTGTGTTTCAGATTGGGGAAAAGAGAGAATTGGCTGGGTGTCATCTGCGTAGCTGTGGTAGGAAAAGCCATGTGAGTGAATGACAGAGCCGAGAGAGTTGGTGTACAGAGAGAAGAGGGCCCAGGATGGAACCATGAATGTGTTAAGGTTTGTTTCTTAGCGGGACCCCCAAGCAGAGACTGGAAAACCAGATGGGAATCAAGGCAGAGTTAAGCAGGCTGTGGAGGCAGGGAGCTGGCTGGCAGCAGCACTCCACGGGATGGCACGGACAATGAACACCGGGAAAGGGAAAAACACTACATAGAAAACAAAACGCCGGCGAGCAGCAATGCACATGGGCAGGGGTGGACTGGGACAAAAATTCAGCCCTGGCATTGTCTGTCCAGACCAGCCCACTACATTATCAGCGGACACCACATAGAAGTCCACAAATCTCGCGGCGTCTTCTCTCATGCATACTACTGTTACCACCTAGCTCAAAGATGGCAACAAGATGGGAGGCCACACACAAACCTCTCAAGCCAAAAGTAAATTTATTTAACTCCAAATCAAGATAGCTCTAACTATGTAGTGGGATGTGTAAAATATGTTACGCGTCAGTGGTGTTAACAGTGTTTGGATGTGTGAAAATGAAAAGGTGTGATGTATGTTGTAAGGTGCAGAAGCAAAGAAAAACAAAGGCTGAGGACCCCATGCCCCTGGAAGCAGCCTTTAGATCTGCAGCTGAAGCCCAGCCCAAAAGGGCAGGCCCAGGGTGACGCCCCTTCCAGCTCTACCTGTGTCTGGAAAACAACTCCTCAGGCTCTCACAGGTCAAGTGGTCAACCTGAGAAGGACATGAATACATTATAATGTCTCTAATCATCACAAATTGAGAATGATTTCATAAAACATAAAAAATGATTAACTCACCAGACTAGAGGAGACTCAACAGACAAACTTTGGTACAGTGAAGGCAGAGAGTGGAGGCAGACAGAGTGCAAGTCCTAGAACATGGACAGAAGGGGAACAACCCCTCAGGCTCTCACAGGTCAAGTGGTCAACCTGAGAAGGACATGGATACATTATAATGTCTGAAAAATAAAGAAAATGTTTTCCTCTGTCTTGCACCTAGAGTTGAGAACTTTTTGGATGTGTGTTTCTTTTAAAACCTTTTGAAAATTATTATAATTATGAAGTATGAATTTATAGATTAAAAAATACATGATAAACTTACCAAATTCTAACAGTGGTCCCAAATGTCCACATATAAAACAGAGGGAGAACGACTCCTCAAATATATCACAACAACCTGTAAATGGGAATAATTGATCATTTAGTGTACCTGATCACACCATTAAGGATTAACACATAAGCACAATACACTTCTGAAAATAATTATTAAAATGACAAATTATGAATCCATACATCCATAATGATTATAAATGATTAACAATGACAATGTGTGATAATATTAAATATTTCTCACCTTATCAGTGGAGCAGCTTTTTAATCAGCTCACTCTTCTCTGCAAGTCTGTCTATCACCAAGTCAGAGTCCAAGGCCATGAGAATGTCTTTCTCTGTGGCCATCAACATAAGTGCCTCCAATTTGTCAGGTGAGAGGGTGCTTCTGAGCAGTGGTGTACAAAGTACTTGAAAGCCATACTTGAGTAAAAGTACAGATATCTTACCTGAAAGTGACTTCGGTAAAAGTAAAAGTCACCCGTCAGAAAATGACTTGGGTAAAAGTCTTAAAGTAGCTCATATTAAAAGTACTTAAGTATCAAAAGTATCTGGTGTTGAAATGTACTTAAGTATCAAAAGTAAAAGTACAAGTACTAAAATTAAAAATGCAAAGTGCTTTTTATAGTAGGCCTATACAGACACAAAACAACCCAAAATGTTTCTCCTCAAGATTTATCTCAACTGATTGAAAAATTACAACAACAATATGCATATAATGTATAATTTTACCAATTTTGAACCCTAGATGCTGAGGTTCAAATAGTATTGGACTAGTGCATCTAGAGACAACAAAGAATTAACTATAAACAAGTGCCTCTTGTGTCTGCCCAAGAACATTAATAAACCACAGTATAACCACTAAAACATTCTGTAAATATCACTAAACATGGACCTCTCATCAGTAGCAAGAGTGATACACAATGCCCCTTATGATAACTCAGCAAAGGGAAACCAGATCTAGGCACACAAAATAAGACACTATCTCTTATCCTATTCTAGAGGAAGTAAAAGTCGTAACAAGATTTCCCCCCCCCCCCCCCCCCCGACGGCAAACACGCCACCGGGGCCTGCACATCTCAGGAGGGAGGGGGCAGCGAGTGAGAGAGAGAGAGGGGGGTGCTCCGTGGGTAGAGGCGTGCGACGCCAACCTCCGCTGCTCAAGTAACGAGCCAGTTTGGAGAATGTATTGAAAATTGAAAATGCGCGCTCACATGTCTGCCTCCACTCGCTCATCATTGTCGAGTCCTCCTCGCTCGTCTCCCGGCGCACCGGCTGCTGCTGGGCTGGTGAACCCGGCACCACATAGGTCCGTCAGTTTGGCACATTTAGCAGCCTCCACCTCCAGAGACTTCAGCTTTTTTTCCCGATGCGTTTTTTACTCTTATTATCCATTTTAAGTTTCTGTCTCAGCAGCAGCCCGTCCCGCGACTCCCCCCGCCAATGCCATGAGGTCCCGCCCCACCCTGGTTTGTGTTGTGATTGACAGCACTGTCAGGGCTCTCTGAGCCTGTCAGCCCATGATTGATTGACAATGACAAACAATAGACCAATAATATGTGTCGATGCTGGCAACACACTGCTAGCCCTCTGTAGCCAATTGGCCGGCCCAATTGGAGGGAATTTAGAGAGGAAGAAGAGAGAAAAAAAACAACCAACAACATAGCGGACCAGACCGGCCCACATTGGGTCAACGGCCCACCGGGACGATGCCCGGTATGCCAGATGGCCAGTCCACCCCTGCACACAGGGGCTCTTGGTAACACGGAGGAAAAAAAAACAAGTTAATTACCTTAAACAAAAAGACAAGAGAGATAACAAGTCAAACGCACTACCGAACAAGACGGAATTATCTGGCAGCGTAGTGGAGTCAAGACCAGGCTTTTATGGAGAGGTTGATGACATGAGTGAGATCAGGTGTGCCTTGTCTGCTGCAGCGGGGAAGGCAGCCACACCCCCTGCCACACACACGACCTGCAGGGAAAGAACAGAAAAGGGGAGGGGGAGAGAAAACACAGAATACAACCAAACCACAATAAACACAGAATCATCACAGAATTCCCCATTAGTGAGACGACAAGGTTCTGATCATACACTGTATATAAAAATGGACGGAGGGTCCGTGACGTCACCCGTTGGTTTCTGTTAGGCTAGTAGTAGGCGTTCACCCCACGCCATCTTGCCAGTGCTGACTCCTCCTAGTTCCTGGCTAACCAATAAATGGGCAAGGAGGAGGAGCGCGAGTAAAGACTGACAGCTGAGCCATGCCCGCAGAGCTCAATGTTTCCTGGTTAGCTTAGGCTAAGGAGCTTGGCTACCCGCGACATTCTACCCGCCGCTGCTAACCCGCTAGCGTTGCGCTGTTGCTGCTTCCAGATGGTCGCGATCTTTATAACAAACTTACTAGAGGTAAGTAACATGAAACTACACAACAACAAAACCTATTGCTTTATCATTATCATAATCATATCCTTACATGCTGAGGGATCCTTACATCCCTCAAGTGGTTTTTAATATGCAATTTCTGTAAAAGTTACCGTTTATTTAACAAGTTGAATGAAAAGATTGAAGCAAGTTAACTACATTACTACAGAGTCGTGTGTTTGGTTGTGACTTGATTTAAATTTTAAGAAGTTAATATCAAAACGCTACACATGTAAGATGCATGTGAAAGTAACTATATGTTTCACAAATGTTCTGATACAGGCTGGTATAACCATCATTATTATTGCCACCTCGTTTATTTAGCCTGTTATGGAATTTTAGAGTGAATTAGACAGTTTAGATATGATTATTATCTCCACACACCAGTGTTGTAAACAGTTCTCATATTAATTATTATAGAATTATGTTTTCAAAGAGAGAAGTGGAGAGACTTGATGTGGACTGTTATCAACAGCTCTGTGGGAGATTATCACCTTGAATATTATAGATTAGGTAGAAAGACATTTTATTTATCTGTGCAATGGTTTATTTCTTTCAGTACTTTTATCCAAAGCGACTTACAATATGTGCATTTAACCATGAGGGTACAAACCCAGAGCCCAGTTCATCGGGTCCGTCTGAAATCTGTGGTGCTTCCACCTGCTGAACACAGAATAAACTGTAAGAACCAGTCTTTGCTGGAACATACACAACACCAAACATTCTTTTATAGTGAGTTTCTTCTTTTCATTAGAGGAAGCACTGCAGCACCTGATGTCCTCAGCATCCACTGTGGCAGCAGCAACATGGTGGAGATCGGCAGCTTCAGGCTGGTGAACATGAGGACGACCTGCACCAGCTTCATCTGCACAACACTTCATGTTTTCATCCCTTAACTAAAGATTGCCTACAACTATTTAGAGTTAGCAGTCATTGCTAAGTGTCATGGATAATAGAGTTAATTTCTATATTCGTTATGGTTGGTTAAAAAAATGTCACCAGAACAATGTTTATCTTTTACTTTCTGATTTGATACACTTTACACTTTAGACTTTAGACCCAGTGTTTTATTTTTCTTCTTTGCCATAAGAGACAGAACACGGTCAGCACAGATGTGTCCTTCAGGCTCGTCCCTCCCTAATAAAATGACAGGAAACATAAAAGTGTGGCATTATTGGAGAGGAAGTGTTACTTATGAACAAAGTTTGTATCCTTATTTTCTGTGGATATTCAAATATGCTTTTGGATTAAACAGTGCACTACCAAGACAATGAATGTACTGTATGGAGTTCTTCCACATTAAAAGTATTGCATATATTGTTTAATACATTATGTATTATGTGCAATACTTTGCTTTGATTGTTTGTAAGTTATGATAACAGGTCTTTACCTGGAGTCAGTGTTGACGTGATGACCCTCAGTGTTCAGTCCGGTTGGATTCCAGTTGTGTCTCATGTTGGACATCCTAGAGGAACATTCTACACAAATACACCGCTATGTAAAGTCATACATGTGCCAGGTTAACTCCTGAACAGACTTTTACATGGTAGAAATAAAAATGTATTACTTCAAAGTTCATCAGATCATAATAATTTCAGCTTAGGAATTAGGTGGTGGACATCAGCCTCAGGTTCTCTATGTGACTATCTATTTTAGTAAAGTTACACTTCCTATAATTTGTTTATATGTGACAAAAAAATACATTATTCTGCATGTCCACTTATTTAACACAATAATTCAGTAAAGTCTGCCTAAGTTTAACGATGTAAAAACTGAAGGTAGCAGACGGGTTTAGTTTACACTGTAACACGTTACAACACTAATACTCTCAATAAAGAGCTTTAGGAGGCGTAATGCTATAACCAGATGCTCTTAAAATGCAGATGTGACTTTAAATACTCACGTTTCAGTTGATCACAGTAAATCTGTTTCTGCAGAATAATAATCTGTGTAAAGTAGTCAAATGGGTTGGCGAGTGAAACAACTTTACATGACGTTAGATGTCTTACGTGGTGGAGCTTATTCTCCAGACACACACAGTCGCCAGTCTCAGTTTAAAAGATTCATCCTCATAAACTCTTAACGCTTCTTTCTGCTGGGTGGACCGGTTCATGTCAGTGTGTGTCGGTAATAACTCCCGTATGGTCCCGTTAGCATCGCCATTACTGCTGGTATCTTGCCTGCGGGCTAGCGGAGCTAAGTTAACAAGCCAGGTACAGAGACACCGATACCTGCGAATCGCTACTAACACATGAATAAAATACTAAACTTTACTTCCCACAGAAAGGGGAGCGGAGACATCTTTAACTTGTCCGTCAGGAGAACAAGCCGAACATCAAACCGTATTATTCATCCGATATGTGAGTGAAACTCCCTCCACAGACTCGGGATGTGTTCACTGACGGGGATAAGCCTGTTAGCTCAGGTGAAGCCGAGCAGGCAACAGGCTAGGAGCTGCAGTCTCAAGCTCACTGTGACGTCACATGATAATTATTCCTAATATCAAACCTCTATATAATTTAAACGAGTGAGTTAGAAAAACGTCCCCCTCAGAGTTGTCGTGAAGGGAGAACTTAGTGTTTGAGACTAAAACCGTTTTTGAACCAGGCTGTACCAGGTTTAATTCTGCTCTAAAGTTGGGCTTTTTAGCATCGGAGTCAATGGGAATGGACTCCTTCTTGGAGCCAGCCTCCTGTGGCCACCTAGTGAACTGCAGCTTCTCGCACTTCCGTAATAGCCTCATCGCTCAGCTCGGGATGTTTCCCCTTGGTTCTGACACGGATCCTTTCCAAGTTACCTGTAAGTGCGGTCATTGAGGTAGGATGAGAGCAGGGAGAGTGCAGAGCCTGATACACCCAGATCCTGAAGGGAGGTTCACTGTGTCAAATGCAGCAGAAAGGACTAGAAGGATGGGGACAGAGGAGAGAGGGGCAGCTCTAGCAGTGTGAAGTTGCTCAGAGACAGCAAGAAGGGCCGTCACAGTTGAGTGGCCTGCCTTAAAACCAGACTGGTGAGGATCAAGAAGGTTGTTATGGTGAAGATAGAAGGAGAGTTGGTTAAAGATAGCACGCTCGAGGGCTTTGGAAAGAAAGGGAAGAAGAGAGACAGGTCTGTAGTTGTTTACTTCAGAGGGTTTGGGGTGGGTTTCTTCAGGAGAGGGTTTACTCTGGCCTCCTTTAGATAGTTAGGGAAATAACCAGTTGACAGGGAAGTGTTGACAAGATGGGTGAGAAAAGGAAGAAGGTGGAAGGAGGAGGGGCGGTTGGAGATGAGATGGCGGGTGCCATTTCCTTTCTGATGCTTGCATAGTGCCTCTGTCTGTGCGCACCGACTCAGACAACCACGTCTTGTTTTGTGTAGCAGTTTTATACACGTAAACTCTAGATCAAATCAACAAAGACAAAGTAAACATCAGTCCTTTTTGTGTCCTAAAAAGTTCGGACCATTAATGACCATTGTTATGGAAAATTCCACTGATCAGTCTCTAAGGTAGTGGAAATCCCCTGACTAGGTGTCTCACTGCTGTGATACTGTCTACCTGACAGGATGGAACCCTTATTTGGTGATGTTTTTCTTCCAACTAGTACCACAGACGGACGGACACAGAAGATAAGACACAGATGATGATCTCATGTCTTTCATGTCTTCTTTATTTCATATTATGTCTTGTGTCATGTAAGGCCTCTTTGTATAAGTTCTGGCTTTTGTGAACTTGCGGCCAGTTCCACTTTGATTACCCGTGCTTGTTGTGTAAACTCTGCAGAGCTCACTATTATAAAGACACAAAGGCAACTCCAGTCTGAGAATTTCATTATTTCAAATCTCAAGATGAATTTCCATCAATCTATCTGTCCATATTATTCAGCAGAAATACTAATTCAGAAAAGAGAAAAAAAATAGAAAAGAACCCCAGAAAAAGGGCACTTTCTCTCAAGGAAGCGCAGGGGCTCAAGAGCCCTTTGATTTCTCTGTGTGCACATGCCAGATACCTAGTATTACTATGTATGTAGTATCAATATATTTCAATATGCAGTCACAAAAGGATACATTTTAATTAACTGTGGGTACCCAAATAATATAATTTTTAGGGGGCATTGAAATATGGATATTTTGAAATAATTGAAACCCTGAAAACCACACAGGCTGCAGAATAAATTGTCCCACTGTTTACTCTGGTGAGAGCAGACTTTGGTTTCAGAAGCTTGCCAAAACCAGTGATACACACAGCGTCTCAGTTTCAATCAGTCTAATCTATGGTCTTCCAAATAAAACACTTGTGTGTTTGTCCACTTATCTGTTACTCTATAAGAATAGAATCTTCACCAATTCAGTGGATATAACATCAAACTGAATTCAATCTGGCAGCAGCTTAAAGGTACAGTAGATACGATTGGGAGGCAGTGTTGCTAGTGGGAAATGTTGAAGTATTTTACCAGAAGCTTAAAATTATGGAATTTTAGGGAACATTATCGAACGTGACCAGTTTTGGAATGGACCCCTTAATACCAAAGTTTCAAAGCTGTGTCTTTTCTGCAATGCAGTTCTCTTGAAATACTGCTCCGAAATGTAGTTCAAAATGGTCATGTCACCTGACCATAGCTAAGTAGGTATGAGCTATGGGTACGGTTCTCTCAAGTCAGGAAATCATTGCATAACATTATAAAGTGAAGTATAAAAGGTTTCATGTGATTAAGCAGATCCTTGAGACAGTCTAGCCAGTAAAACAATCTTGCAAAATTTCAAGATTTTTGGTAACTGTAGCCTACTGGATGTGCTGTCATTGTGCTTGCTAGTAACATCACGTTCATCATCAAAAGCATTATTGGCTGGAAAGATAAGAGATGTATAAACAAAGACTTTATCCATCATTTATTTTCCAAAAGTGTCCCAAAATTATAAAATTATGGTACATCATTGAAACTTCGGTGTGATTGATCGTACAGAGAACAAAATTATCATACAAATAAGTAGGGATGAGCGAGTACAGCATTATCTGTATCTGTATCTGTTAACCATATAAATTATCCGTATCCGTATCCGTACTCGGAGTGGGCGGGGCCTAACCCGGAAGTGGGTGAGATTTAACCCGGAAGTGGGCTGGTTCAACATAACTTTCTTTTTTAACTTTGAAATTTTTTTATGATTTTTTTATTTTTATTTTTTTTAAATTTATTTCCACACCAGGTGTGTGTGTGTGTGTGTGTGTGAGTGAGATGCGAGGGACGTTCACTGTCTCCCGGAGAAATGAACACTCTGTGTTTTTAGTATAGAAACACGTGAATTATATTCGTTCACAAGTCATACAGACTGGTTTTGTTATTTTCACTTTACATTAACACTTAAAGTTTAGTGCAGTGTAATTGTTTGCCGTGATAATTAAATGCCAGTGTGATAATAAATGACAATTTCAAACCATACAAACTGTCATGTTGTACTGTATTTAATAGAGGTTTACTTTACTGTAAAGTAAGTGTAAATGTAAAGTGAAAATAACAAAACCAGTCATTATGACTTGTGAACAAATATAATTCACGTGTTTCTATACTAAAAACACAGAGTGTTCATTTCTCCGGGAGACAGTGAACGTCCCTCGCATCTCACTCACACACACACACACACACACCCCCACACACACACAGTCCCGATGCGCAGTGAACCTGAGTGACTGAGAGACAGAGAGCTGTTCTGTGAGTGAGTGAGCAGAGCCGTGTGTGACGGGAGGAGCGCTGTGATGCTGTGTGAGGATTTTCATTCAGTCCGAGCACAGATAATGACTCCGATTACTCGTATAATAATCGTACTCGGCAAAAGTGCTTTATCCGTACCGGATACTCGTTTCAGTCGAGTATCCGGCTCATCTCTACAAATAAGGTATTTATTGTTGATCTGGCCCAACTGCTGTGAGGAGAATGGACTTTGCTTGAGATTTTCAAATCGTCCAATTTTGTGGTCCCTCTACACTCCTTTTGAGAGTAGGCTGTCATGAAAATTCAGTTTTCTTTCAGATTCTGGTAATCACAGCAACTTGATTAATTGATTGATAAAAGGGAAACTGGATCTGGAAATAAGCTATTTTCAGGTGACTACTGCCTGGCTATATATTTGCTAGATGCATGTGCCTTTAGAATGAAACAGTGTTTCTGAAAGAACAGTTAAAATGGCGTCACTTTGATCTGTCCCTCTAGGGACCTCGGTGTATAGGACAGTAAATATGTGGAAAATTACGGAGGATTGCATATGAACAAGCCATAGTTGTAACAGTGATCTAAATGCATCTGGCCACCTCTCTTCGGAACTGTACTCCTCTCAGTCCACCAGGCCTCTTTCTCAGCAGCAGAAGCGAAGCAGGCGATGAACAGTGTAGGTGAGTCTCCCATCGATGAACCAAGATGGGGGCATGGCAGCAAGTACAGAAGTGCTGTCACAAAGTGGTTTCACTCGGGACACACGTTGTGGGACAGATGTCGCTGGGTTGATAGCCTTCTGGATTTCGAAGGGGGTGATGAACTTGGTTGCCAGTTTCCTGGAGTCTGCCCTAAGAGGCTGGTCCCTGGTGTAGAGCTACAACTTCTGCTCAGCCTGGCAGGTGGGAGCTTCGGAGAAGTAATCGTTGGCAGAGGCAGATCAGAGGTCAGCAAAGCGCAGCAGTGGAAGATGAAGGGCTGGTTGGATGGACAAGAGACCTCCTTATCTAGTTCCCAAAAGAGCAGAGGCTAAGACCAAAGGCTCACTCGAATGGGGTCAGTCCGGTGGAAGAACTGGTGAAGGAGTTTTGGGCGGACTCCACCCACAAGAGATGCTTGGACCATGTATCGCAGGGCTGTCTCCAGATCTTAGTTCCTAGGTTCAGTCTGGCTATTGGACTGTGGCTGGAAACCAGGAGATGGCCCCAATCAATGTGCAGATCCCCTCCAGAACGTTGACGTGAACTGTGGTCCTCTGTCAGAGATGATGCAAACCGGAAGACCGTGGAGATGGAAAACATGTTGGAACGTGAGTTCTGCCGTCTCCTTACGCAGGGCCACTGTGGAGGCGGGCTTGGTTCGGGCACTCAGCTGTGGAAGAGGGAGTGTGCGTAGCTGGCTCAGCTGGAGCAGTAACAGGTGAGTTCATTAGCACAGGTGCCCCTGCTACCGTAGTTGTCGAGGGAAGCGGCAGGGGCGCTCGGTCTGCCGTCCTCCTCCCGGGGAAAGTTTGGGGACATGAAAAGAGCTTACCTGGATCGGCTTGTTTGCTCCCATAAGGATCAGTCTGGATCAGGTTCCAGTCTGCGAAGCTAGGACCAACTGACCAAATGAGGCATGCAGCGTGCAGGTGTCTACAGCCGTGGGAGTCTGCGGGCGAGGGATGGATCGTGGAGCAGGTGGTGTTGGAACAGTTTATGGAGGGACTGTCAATGGGAACGACGAATGGCTGCGTGGCCAACTCATGCGCCACGCAGGAAGCTCTTGCCTTAATCCGCATACATAAACCAGGCTCCAGCTACCTCCTCCCCTCAATCCTGCACTAACCCTCTGTCTGTTTTTTCTCTGCCACAGTTTCGAGCCACAGCTGGTGCTGCTCCAGGGCAAGAGTTGGAGGTGTGGCCAACTCAATCACTTCCACAGGGATTGTCCACTAATGGAGGTCGGGCAAGTGATCCGGGTTGCAGGCTCACCAACACCCTCCCTCGGTCCAGGAGGAACATACAGAGTTCCGGTTAGGATCTAGGGGGGAATACATCATCCACCAAAACATGGTTTGACCTGGGGGTTTGATGGAGGCAGAATGGGTGGAAATTAAATGTGTGCATGGGGATGTTAACAGATAATCTATTGTGCCGATTGAAATTAGATAGAGGGGTAAAAAGGTGTGTTAAGGCAGCGGTTAGTATGGAAGATTTTCCACTTGAGTAGTCTCAATATGATACTCTACTTTGATCAGGTGATAATTATTGATGGTCAGCGTTTCTGCCCTGATGCAGTACAGACATATCCCCATTTTTCTTCACATCTCAGGTGATCTTGAGGAGTACAGGAAGAATCAGGTTTTATTGGCCAAGTAAGTTTGCACAAACAAGGAATTTGACATGGTAAAGTGGCTCTCAGCGTGCTTACACAGAAAACACATCACAACACAAAACGATACAAAACAGTGCGACAGTCTAAGAAAAGAAGTGCAGGGATAAATATTAAACAGTATGATTATACAGTTAGGGTGAAATAAAATAACTATAATTAAATATAATATAATTTCGGGAGTAATTGTACAGTGGTTATTATAAAGATCCAGGGTTATTGCACAGTGCCACAGTGGGTTGGCTGTTCAGTAGTGAGACGGCGAGGGGGAAGTAACTGTTTTTGTGTCTGGAGGTTTTGGTGAACAGAGATCTGAAGCACCTACCAGAGGGGAGGAGTTTGAATAGGTTGGGTCCAGGGTGTGAGGGGTCTACAGTGATTTTTCCTGCCCGTTTCCTGACTCTGGAGGTGTACAGGTCTTGGATGGTGAGCAGGTTGGCACCGATGATCTTTCCTGCAGACCTGACTGTCCGCTAGAGTCTATTTTTATCCAATTTGGTGGCCGAACCAAACCAGACAGTTATTGATGTGCACAGAACAGACTCGATGACTACAGTGTTGAACAGCGTTAACACCGGAAGCGCTGCGACGCGCTAATCCCTAGCGCGCCGGCGCTTGGTTGTTTACACTGGACGCTGATGCGATGCTGAAGAGCCGGGCAGCGCTAATAATATCACCCGTTGACCCAGTAGTATAAAAGCATATAGTCACTTGTTGCTCCAACATTAACTGCAACAGCGTCCCAACATTTGTCCTTTTTGGTGTTGTCTCTATACAACATGTGCCATGGATCATACAACTCACTGTACTTCTCCACTTCAATTATTAATTTACTGTTATCCATCTCTGTTTGCTCCGTTCAATGTCGGGTGTCGAGGGTAAATTACGTATTCCCCACTCAAGCCTATGGGGAGAGTACGTAGACCCCCCTTTGTATCTTTATGACTGCTTGTGTAGTGGATGGGCAGAGGGGGACATGTAATAATGTGATTGGTAAAATTAACTCCAGGACAACAGAAGGGGAATACAAACTATGGGATGCATATTTTATCATTTATATCATATAAAATATGTCATCAATATTGTTTAAAATCATTTTTCAGTGTGTTTTCTGGCGTGATATGCTTTCTACCAGCACCACGTCTGAACGAACCCACGTTTAACAGAACTCTACTGGTTAATGAGTAAGTACAAACTGAAATAAAAACAAACTTCAAGCTGAAGAAACCCTAAACGTTAACGGAAAAGACCCGCGAACCTGAGTGACTGAGAGCTGTTCTGTGAGTGAGTGAGCAGAGCGGTGTGTGAAGGGGAGGAGCGCTGTGACGCTGTGTGAGGATTTTCATTCAGTCCGAGCACAGATATTGACTCGTATTACTCGTATAATACTCGTGCTCGGCAAAAGTGCTTTATCCGTACCGGTATCCGGCTCATCTCTACTAATGGCCTTCTAATAGCTTCAGATTAGGGATTTGTGTCTGTCTTCGCTCTATTAGATCTTAGTGCAGCATTCGACACAATTGAGCATCACATTTTATTACAGAGACTAGAACAGTTAATTAGCATTAAAGGAATCGCCCCAAAACTGGTTTAAATCTATTTTTCTGATCGCTCCAAATTTGTCCAGCTGATGATGGATCCTAAGGGTGGCAGTGGACAATGACTGTTGGCTATGGTGGCATCCAATCTTGATGGTGGATCATGATCTTGCTGGTTGCTGACCATAGACTATGATTGCAGCAGGACTGCTTGATACATAGTATTTATCCTCATATACTATATTTATCCTCAAATAAGGGTGGTCCAATGTTTTCTATGCTAAAGGAGATAAGTTATGAAGCTCGATTCTTTATCATTTAGAGAGTTTGAACTGCTCTCATTATGATCGCCGCTGAAT
The DNA here is from genome assembly GCF_963576545.1 of Limanda limanda. Classification (NCBI taxonomy): domain Eukaryota; kingdom Metazoa; phylum Chordata; class Actinopteri; order Pleuronectiformes; family Pleuronectidae; genus Limanda; species Limanda limanda. The sequence continues at coordinate 33,421,255 of NC_083638.1, read as the reverse complement.
ACTTCCAGGTTCATTCACTTAGTTAGGAAGACTCCTAAAAAAAATGGACTTTCAAAACCCAATAACACATGTGATGCCATTCAGTCAATCAAATCTCTGAATTTAGAATAGCAGTTAGACAAGATACACACCTCAGTGAGAAACGTGAGGAGGGAGAATAGACAGTAATAAGTTAGTCAGAGAAAGCTAGAAAAAGTAGAAAGGGAAAACAGTCTTTATTTACAACTGGACAATGTTCATTCTACTGACAGTCATTTCAAAACCGGTATGTCTCATATATTCTAATTCCAATAATGAGCCGAACAAGATGAACCAGGGAAACCAGACAAACCGAGCAGAGGGCTCAGGTGGACGGCCTGATGGCAGGACAGAGACATATCAAGTTGGCTCCTCTGCGGACCGGGCAGATGGGTTGAGCCAAGGACCATGGCTGGGTCTCATAGAGAGCCGAGCCGTAGGGTGCTGGCGTAGATGGAACCCCTCTGGATGCCAGGCTAGAGGCCACTGGCGAAACAGGAGAGGAGAACCGCAGGCCAGCGGTGGGGCAGAGGGTCTGCTGACAGATGGTCTGACAGATGAGCCAGTAGAACCATGTTTAACTTGAGACTGCCGTACTCAAAGGAAAATCTGTGCAAAAGAAAAGCAGGGTCCATTAATCTGAATCTAAATCATCTAAACACGGAGAAAAACTTGTAAAACCAAAAGAGCCGTAGCACACAATACTGATCCAGACGAACAAGGTGAACAAGATGAACCAGGAAAACCAGACAAATTGACAAGACAAAGGGAAGGGGCTCAGTTTGATGGCAGGTGGGTTATAAGTGGGAAAAAAAGTAAGAGAAAATGGTTATGTATTTATATAGCGCTTTTCTAGTCTTGTTGACAACTCAAAGCACTTTACAGTACAGTTTTACGTTCACCCATTCATACAGTGCATCTATTCACAGCACTTTGTTATTCTATGGGGGGCCATTCAGGGTTCAGCATCTTGCCCAAGGACACTTCGGCATGCAGATGGTTCAGACTGGGGATTGAAACGCCGACCTCCAGGTTGGAGGACGACCAGTCTACCCCTCAGCCACAGCAGCCCCTCAAAAGCAGGTGTTAAAGCTGTTCAGTTGTTAAGATGTGTAGAAATTGATTGAAAATTGAAAAAGACTGTTAACTGAAAAGGGCGTAACAAAAATAAGAAAAAGGGGAAACTTATTTCACTCTTTACTCTTTTCTTTTTTCCCCTAAAATTCAACCCTTAAAGATGAACATTTTTAGCTGGTGACAAAAGTGACAAGCAAAGGCAAGCGGTTATGAGTATCTACATAAGGGTTTTCCAAACACCTCTCCCTCAAACTTGGGGTGCATATCTATGAACTTTATATCCCAGAGAAGGTGCATTATTGACTTACTGACTGTGACACTGAGGAGACATGTTTTTATTTATCTCAAGTAGGGTTAGGGTTGTTCAAAATTGGCTTATTTATTTAATTGAATCTATGATCTTGAAAGCATAAAAACGAATTAAATTGATTTGTTGAAAACATTTAATTTATCTAGAGCCTTAACTTCCCATCTCAGTCATTTAAAAATGTACAGACATATAAAAATTTCTTTGATAACTTTAAGTCAGGATTATTGTCGTTGCGTGTTCGTTTATCCTAAATATGAGAAGAGCCGGTCTCGGTTTGGTTCAATCAAGTATTTATTAAGAAGCAATGAAAAGGTATGAAAAGTAACAGCAAAGCAATGGGCACCCACAGCACGAGTCGTGGCCTTCTAGCGGCACCGGACAGTCAGGAGTCGCATCAAACAGACGGCGTCTGTAATATTTTTTTATAATTTGACTGATCAATAATGAAGGGGAGTTGAGACTTGGTTTTCCTCGATGGTGCGGAGGCATAATCCACCCTCTTGGCATTGGAATAAGGGTATGACGAGCAGCCGCTCCCAATCTCGCTCCTCCTCTGATAGTTGCTGGGCAAAATCTTCAGTCCATGACAGTTTTAGAAAAAGGTACAAACAAGCCTTGACTCGGCTGACGCCTTGTGGGTCGATGTTGTTGTTCATTGAAGTAAAGAATATTGTGTTCCTGCTTAATCAGCTGTATGTTCTGTTTGTGTAAACATTCACATTCTCCAAACCAAAGCAACGCCATTCTATCTGCCCTCCAGAACCTTGGGCAGCTGGTTGAACTCTGTGTGATGTTGAATGAAGCTAAGGGAGATATGCTTTAATAAAAAAAGTTAGAAATGAGAACAAGTTAAAGTACAGTGTTTAGCATGTCACAGATAAACAGTTCCCAAAAAAGGCAGCTCTTGTCAGACCTTTTTATCAAGACAGGTGTGAGATTGTACAGCGATGTGACGCACACACATTCACTCTAACTAAGAGGAACACTATGCAGCACGAATAAATTTCCATCAATTTAAGAACTTGTTAAAAACATTTATCTTTTTTCATCTTTCACTTTCTCAGCCTGCAGCTTTTTCAAGCAGCAACGCCAGTGCAGCAGCCAGGGTTTGTCCCCATTGGTCCAGTATTACAAGAACAAACGAGAACATTGCGTTCCTGATTTGCTGCATCACTGTCAGCTTGAATGAGCATTTACCTGTCCATCACATGCTCCTACTGTTTGATACATACTGAGGATATCTACAGGTCGCATTAGCTTTAACGTGCATTGGTCTGAACAGTAGAAGAACATGCTGTCTTTGTGTGTTTGTCTGTGTGTTTTTCATATATGATTAATATATTAAATTTCATTTGTTTTTTTTAAGAGCATGTGTAGTTGGAGTGTATGTCTGCTTATGTACATTTTATAAATTAGTGTACATAAGTGAGCATTGCTTGTATGCAAATCGTTTTTATATTTTTTTTCTACCATGTGGTGGTTCCTTTGTGTTTGTGTGTGTGTGTGTGTGCTTGTGTGTGTCACAGCCATTGATGGCCTCTAGAGTTTCTTTCCACAATCATTTGCCTGTTGGAAGGTGCAGCCGCTCCGCAGGCATCTGAGACCTGCAGCTAACAATCAAAGAGCTGTAGAAGTATAGGACAGATGGATCTGGTTACAGAAGGCAAGCAAGTGAATAAGAGACAAAAAAGTGACACTGCGAGAATGATAGAGAGTGTGATGAGAAAGAAAAAGCATGGAAGAAAGAGAAAGAAAGAAGAACATTAAGACAGCTGTTATTTTCATACAACCTCTCATGGGATGTATCATTTCCTTTTACAGAAGAAAGAAAGTTGATGTGGCTTTCTCTTCAGCCATGTATAAGATTTTTTCAGAATTTGTCTGTTCACTCATATTTCTTTATGCATTTGAGCCAAATTATACCAGAATCCCCCTCCATTTGTCTTTTGCTAATATAAAGGTCTATATCAGACATGTCAAACTCAAACCCTGTGGGCCGGAAGTGGCGTACAATCATATCCAGCCCGTGATAAAATATCATATGTCTATCTTAACTGGCCTGCTGGTAAATCAGAATCAGAATCAGAAGTATTTTATTGCCAAGTACGTTTACACATGCAAGGAATTTGCTCTGGTTATTGGTGCATACAATGAACATAGAAACACAAAAACGCAATAAATACAACATACATAGGAGAACAATAAAAAAAGGAAACCAATATATATTTACTCACTGTTTACTTCTTATTAACTCACTTTTTACCAATATTTATACAAAGTAACATTTATTTTGACAAACATTTCTGAATGAAAATATTTAAAAGATATAAAAAGTGAAATGCTAAATGCAAAACAGTGAACAGTGTCAGATTGCAATATGCAATGTAATGCAGTATAATATAATATGATATGATATAATGTGTTGATTTAACACATCCTAGAGGTGTGGGGGTGGAATAAAAGTCCAAGTCAGGTGGAGGTCCCGGGCCTTTTTGATAAGGCCAACTGCAGTCGGGAAGAAGCTGGTCTTGTGGCGGGAGGTTTTGGTCCTGATGGGCCGCAGCCTCCTGCCCGAGGGAAGAACCTCAAAGAGTTTGTGACCTGGGTGGGAGAGGATGGACTTGATGATGCAGGTGTAGAAGTGCACCATCATTGCCTTTGGCAGGTTGAACTTCTTCAGCTGTCGCAGGAAGTACATCCTCTGTTGTCCTCTTTTGGTGATGGAGCTGATGATAAGCTCCCACTTGAGGTCCTGGGAGATGATGGTGCCCAGGAAGCGGAACGACTCCGCAGTGACGACTGGGGCGTCTCTCAGGATGATGGGGGTGGTTGGGGCTGGGTTCCTTCTGAAGTCCACAACCATCTCCACTGTTTTTAGAGCATTGAGCTCCAGGTTGTTCTGCTCACACCAGGACACCAGATGGTCAATCTCCCACCTGTAGGCGGACTCATCCCCATCAGAGATGAGCCCAATGAGGGTGGTGTCATCCGCGAACTTAAGGAGTTTGACGGACTGGTGACTTTTTCCGTAATTTTTCTCTCTCCATCTCGCTCCGGCCAGAGAGCAAGGCTGAAAGCAAGTGTCATGCCCTCTGCCTCATCTACCCCCTGGTCTCTCTCTCTCTCTCTCTCTCTCTCTCTCTCTCTCTCTCTCTCTCTCTCTCTCTCACTCTCTCTCTCTGTGCGTGTGGGATCTAATTGCAGATGAGGACCTGGTGTGTGGGAGTTGGGGCCTTGACTACACAGCTGCTGCTGATCGACCAGCTTCTTCATAAGCTCCAGCCCTGCCCTCAGTCTTTGCTGGACTATAGACTATAGTCTAGTACTATAGACTGCCGGACTGGACTACGTACTTCCAGCCAGAATCGTTAGTAAGATATAGAAGATTCTGAACGTCCTGTTTTTCCTGTGTCCTGACTTTCTCTGTCCAGGATCAACAGCTGGACATTAGCCCCGACCTCCAGCCTCAGAGTTCTGCCTGCCTGCCTGCCTGCTCCACATGGACATTCCAATAAACCCTGTTTTGACTTGCCTTCTGCCTAAGCCTCTCTGCCTCCAAAGCCTGGTCTTAACAGTAAAGTCCGGCCACAATGGACTTGGCAGAGCAAGCTGAGGCCCTCAAACGGACGATGGCCCTCGAAGGATCACATCTGGGCCACCACGACGAGGCCCTGCATAGCATCAGAGAGAAATTGGATCAAGTCACCACCGCCCTGTCCGATCTTATCGTTCGGCTGGACGCAGCTCCTGCCCCCGCCATTCAGGGCCTGGTTCTGTTCAACAAGCCCCTCCAGCCGCACAACCTACCCCTGCTGCGGGCACTGCTGCCCTCGAACCCCGTATAACCCCACCTGCTAAATACTCCGGTTACCCTAACCCTAAGCCAGTTTCTTAACCAGTGCCAGTTAGCCTTTAATGCCCAGCCCATTAGATATGTTAGTGATGCTGCTAAGATCACTTACCTGGTTAATTCACTAGCTCCAAAGTTTGGCGTTGGAGTCGGGCTGGAACGAGGCCGCACTGATCACGGCGTTCCAGAATGGCTTAAAGGAGATTGAACTCCGGGGAGATTTTAAAACGTTGGACGAGGCCATTCAAGTCGCCATTAAAACTGCCGACCAACTCCTCCTGTGGCATGCTGACTCCGCTAGTTCCCCCGATTACTGTCGCTCTGAAGAGCTGACTCCCCTCGGGGCCCGCCGTGAAATGCCAGACATTCCCAAACCAGAGCCCATGCAAATAGATGGCCTCCATCTGTCCCCCGGAGAAAAGAACCACAGAATGAAGACCCAGTCCTGCCTGTACTGTGGCCAAGCTGGTCATTTTGTTGCTAATTGCCCCCTCTGTCGGGTAAAAAGGTCCGGCTCGGCAGTAGTGGGAGAAATACTGTCGAGCAGTGTTGTCAGTCCCGCTATCCCAGACCGTCCGCAGCTCGATGCCTCCCTTTTGTGGCGGAGGACGTCATTCCCATTCACAGCCCTAATTGATTCAGGGGCTGACGAGAGTTTTATTGATAGTAGGGTTTGTCAGCAATTGGGCATCAAAACTGAGCCCCTCGATGTCCCACTGGATACCTAGGACCTAAATGGTATGCTACTGGCCAGGGTTGACCGAAGGACCGTCCCCATACCCTTACATCTACCCGGAAATCACCAGGAGAAGATCCGTTTTCATGTCATCAACTGTCCACGCGTTCCTCCACTACTGGGATTTCCCTGGCTGACCCTCCACAACCCACATTTTGATTTAACTACAGGAAAGATCCGTTCCAGGAGCCCATATTGTCACTCCCACTGTCTCCGTTCTGCCCAAAACCCCACATTTGAGCCGCCGACAGTAGTGGAGCCCCTGAACCTATCCTCGGTTTTCTAAGCTTACCATGACCTCCCCCCAGTCTTCAGCAAGGAGCAGGCTCTCTCTCTGCCTCCCCATCGGCCATTGAGCTTCTGTCTGGGGCCCCTCTTCCCAACAGCCGACTGTACAACCTCAATCGTCCAGTGCAGCTGGCCATGGAGAAGTACATTCAGGAATCCCTGACGGCTGGGATCATGCATCCATCATCCTCTCCGTTGGGTGCTGGATTTCGGGAAGGAGGATGGCGTCTTAAGACCTTCTATTGACTATAGAGGGCTCAACAACATCACTGTCGAGAACAAGTATCTTCTGCCTCTCATTGACTCTGCCTTTGTCCCTCTCCAAGGAGCCTCCATCTTCACCACCCTGGACCTGTGCAACGCCTACTATCTGGTGGGCATCAGGAAAGGTGATGAAATGAATGTGAATACCTGGTTATGCCTTTTGGTTTCTACATTGCCCCAGCAGTCTTCTCAGCCCTGGTTAATGATGAGCGCTGTGACATGCAAGGCCGGTTTGTGTTTGTCTATTTGGATGATATTCTTATCTACTCCCGCTTTCTCCAGGATCATCAAAATCATGTCCGCACATTGCTGCAGCGACTCCTGGAGAACAAACTGTTCGGCAAAACTGAGAAATGTGAGTTTCATGTCACCACTACTTCCTTTCTCGGTTTCATCATCTCTCAGGGGGAGCTCCGGATGGATCCCGCCAAAGTCTCTACTGTCGCGGACTGGCCCACTCCCACCAACCGCAAGCAGCTGCAGCGCTTCAAAGGCTTTGCTAACTTCTATAGGAGGTTTGTGAGGAACTACAGCACCATAGCAGCTCCTCTGACAGCGCTCACCTCCCCCTCAGTCCCATTCAACTGGCCGAGGCGGCCTCAGGAGTTCATTGTGGAGGTGGATGTGTCTGAAACTGGTGTAGGTGCTATACTCTCTCAACGCTCTCCCCTAGATAACAAGATGCATCCTTGTGCTTTCTTCTCCCACAAGCTTGATCTTCCGGAGAGGAACTATGATGTTGGCAATCGGGAGCTACTTGCTGTGGCGTTGGCGTTGGAGGAATGGCGACACTGGCTCAAGGGTGCGGAGCACCCCTTTCATTGTGTGGACCGACCACAGGAACCTTTCCTACATCCAGTCTGCCAAGCGTCTGAACTCTCGTCAGGCAAGGTGGGCCCTGTTCTTGGGAAGATTCAATTTCACCTTGACTTACCGTCCAGGTTCCAGGAATGTGAAGCCGGATGCCCTGTCACGCCAGTTTAAGGTGGAGGAGGCCCCCGCTGAACCAGATACCATCATTGCTGTCCTCACCTGGGAGGTCGAAGCCACGGTCCGTCAGGCTCAGACCACCAAGTCTGACCCAAGTACTGGACCTCCTAACTGTCTCTTCGTCCCAGACTTTGTCCGCTCTCAGGTCCTACAGTGGGCACACTCCTCCCGCCTTACCTGTCATCTGAGGATCCATCGAACCATCTCGTTCCTCAAGACGCGCTTCTGGTGGCCAACCATGGACACGGGTACACGGTCATATGTAGCAGCCTGTACCGTCTGTTCCCGGAATAAGACCTCCAGCAAAGCCCATTTCTGGTTTGCTCCGTCCTCTGCTGATCCTGTCGTCCATGATCCCACATTGCCCTGGAATTCGTAACAGGTCTTCCCCTGTCTGGAGGTCATCCAGCTGTGACTAAGAAAGGGGGTCAGGAAACCGACTGCGGTCCAGCGTAGCAGGTGACGAAGAACTGGGGCCCTGGATGGCCTCCACAATCCTGTAGATGAAGTCGTCCAGTAGGCCCACGATGAAGTAGGGGCCCTCATAGGAAGGAAGAAACTTCTGCACCCTGTCTTTGACCTTTTGGTGCCTTTAATCAGGTGCCAGATGGCATTTCCGACTTTGAGTTGGACTTGACAGATGTCTTTGTCGTACTGTCTTTTAGCACATTCAGAAGATTTTCCCGAAGTTTCTTGTGCCAGCTGGTGAGACTCTAACGCCGGGTTTACACCGGGCGCTGAAGCGTCGCGTAAGCGCAGCGCCCTAGCGCGCCGGCGCTGTGCTGGACACACAGGACGCTGAAGCCCCGCGTAAGCGCCGTGTAGATCCCTAGTGCGCAGGCGCCAGGCTGGTCACAACAAACACGCTTTTCTCCGCGGCGGTCATCCTGCGATTCCTCTCCGTGATCACACATACTGCTGATATTTTTTCATTAACTGCAACGGCGTCCCAGCATTTGTCCTTTTTAATGTTGTCTTTATACAACATGTGCGGAGGATCATACAGCTCACTATACTTCTCCATATCAATTATTAATTTAATGTCATCCTTCTTCAAGAACTTCTCCGCTGTTTGCTCCGTTAAATGTCGGGTGTCGAGGGTAAATTACGTATTCTCCACTCAAGCCTGTGTGGAGAGTACGTAGACACACACACCCCCCCCCTCTCTTTTTATCTTTAAGACTGCTTGTGTGGCTGTAGTGGGGGGGCAGAGGGGGACATTTAATAATGTGATCGGTAAAATTGGTAAAATTAAAACTCCAGGACAACAGAAGGGGAATACAAACTATGGGATGCATATTTGATCATTTATATCATATAAAATATGTCATCAATATCGTTTAAAATCCTTTTTCAATGTGTTTCCTGGAGCCATACGCTCGCGTCAAGCGCAAAAAATAGACTCAACGCCGAAACGATAACTGCACGGCGCGAGGCAGCCTTGGCGCAGCGCTGCACTTCAGCGTCCTGTGCGACCGACACAGAGGATTAACATGGCAGTGGATGGGAGTCAGCTGTTATTTAAGGCATGGCGCTGCACTTACGCGTCGCTTCAGCGCCCGGTGTAAACCCGGCGTAAAGGGTTCCTTTATACTTTTCAGTTTTAGAAAAAACGGACAGTTAAGACCACCCTATCCGCCGTGGAACGCCCTCTCCGAGCGCCTCGGACAGCTTTCCGTGCACCTCTGATTTTTCTAACTATCCATGATATTTCGGATAGTCTACGGACAGCCCTTGCCTGGGATTGGTCCGCTAACGACATCATTTCCGTATGACATCATTTACCTATGACGTCATTTCCGGATTTCACATTTCCGGACCTCAAACTTTTTGCTTCTTTCTCTATCACAATAAACACAACTACGATTCTACAATTAATGTGACGTGTGTGTTAAGCCAGCGGAGTTGTCCAGCTGACGGTGGCTCGTTAGAGCACTGACGGCATGTGTGCACGGTCACATACGGTTATAACGAGCTTTCAAAACGGCGCTAGCGGGCTAGGCTAGCGGGCTTGGCTAGCGAGCTAGCAACCCTGCTAACTGCGGTGGTAACGGTGCAAAAATCCGCTGTCACGACTTTAATTCCACTGCTATCATGACACTGTTTCTATAATACCGTCAGGTTAGAAGCAAACACTGGGTAGTAGTTAGTGTCGGGAGTCCCTGCTGACTGTGTGTGGAAGCTGGGAGGGAAGCTAGCTAGCTCCGTGTAGCTTCAAGCTACATGTAGCCTCAACCAGCTTCAAGCTGTGGGATTAGCAACACAGTTGGGAAACAAGACCGCGGAACCGCTGCGCTAAGAATCGATTACATCAGCATTTTCACCTGCTGGGTGTCACTTTATTTTATTTAGTTGCCATCATAGCCTACACTGTGTGTGAGGAAAGTGGGGAGTAAGGAAATAAACAGCGTGGACTTCTTCTGATTACTCGTGAGGTAGGCTTCTCCAAGCTTGTCTTCCGTTGCGCCACCTACTGTTCTGGGGGTGAATTGTTTTCACGGACAACTATAAATGAAAAAGTGTCCGTCCGATCTGTCCGTTCGTCCGTCCGTAACGGATTACGGAGTAGCATAATGGAGCCTTTAGTTCTCTGAGTTGCATGACTTACTGTGACTTACTGTGGTGGGGTGTTTTCATTGTCACGGTCAGGTGGCAACCAGGTCAACTGGCTCAGTGATTTCTCTTCCAAAGAGCATCGTGTTTGGTGTCAGTCCTTCGGAGCTATGTTTGGTTGCTCTATAAGCCATGAGTGCATACGGAATCATCAGATCCCAGTCCGAGTGACATCTGTCAGCAGTGGTAGCCAGGATTTTCTGTTAGATGGACAGCGCTCCACTTGTCCATCTGACTAAGGTCGAAATGGTGTGGTTCATGTCTTTTCGATTCCCAAGAGTTTACACATCCCCTGGAAAACAGCTGACTCAGAGTTAGTGCCCTGATCACTGTGCAGGCACTGGGGAGCTCCATCCCTACACACCCACTCAGAGGCAACCTTTTCAGCCACTGTGGATGCCTGTTCATCTGGAACTGGATAGGCTTCTACCCATATACTGAAATAGTCCTGAACTACCAGTATGTAGCGCTTATGTCTATCTGTCTCATTTAAAGGTCCCATCAGATCGACTGCAACCCTCTCCATGGGAGCACCAACCTGACCATGCCCATGGCAGCTTGAGGTATTTTCTTTTGGTGAGCTTTTGCAGCCGAGCTGGGGCAAGTGCGACACCAGAGGTTGACATCGTCCTTCATGTTGTACCAGTAATATCTGGTCTTAAGGCGTGTGAAAGTGAGGGAAAGTCTTTTACACTGTGCCCAGAAGGCTTTGGTGGCGGGGCTGCAGTGTGTTATGTCTGAATATTGTGGCCTGCCTCTCCCTTCATCCATCCACTTTTTCACTGGTCCTATGTCAGGATCAGACTCCTGGGCAGTGCTAAGCTGTTCTTGAGTCCAACCAGCGAATGGGTTGGTGTCGGGAGGCTCACTCACCCTGTTGATGCTTGGATGTAAAGGCCGGCGCATGCTTCTGCGTTTTCACGGGAACGGAGACACAAGAGCCCTTCCGGGCCCCTCACGGCCCTTCCTACGTCCTTAAGTGCGTCGGCCAATTTTTCTAACTATACGGCAAAGCCCGGCAAGCGTCACCCGGCCGCGAGGGCTGTGATTGGTCTGCTGACTACATCATTTCCGAAGTCGCATTTCCGGTTCATGCACGGAAACCACGGAAGATTTAGAAGAACGAATATGGACCAGATAGAAGAGCACTTGGCAGAAGAGATCCGACACTATGTCCACTAGTATAACCCGTCACTAACCGGCGGATTTTTCCGCCAGAAAAAGGCTCTGCGGAGCCGCCGTGGCGATGTAAATAAATCGCTCTTCTTCGTGTGTTAGCCGACTTCGACAAAAAACATTACTGCGCCTAGTGTTCTGGCGGGGAATTGCATGGCAACACGCGCAACGGTGGGAGAACCATGAATGACAACGAGTCCTGCGTTACAGCTGCGTGCCTGCGGGCCCCTGACGACGCAGAAGCATGCGCCGGCCTTAACAGGTCCTCACTGCAGGTGTCCTCTACCCCCACTAGAGGTTGCTCTGTCAAAATCACCATGGCAACTTCAGCTGTGATGTCTGTCAGGTCACACTGGATCCCTTTGTGCTGGTGTTGGTCACTGTTTTGCTTGGGCTCTGGCATCGTGCAGGGGCATGACTCCCTGCAGGGCCTCCTGGAGGGTGCATCATCATTTTGGTGGTGCTTCCCTGGGCCACGGACCATCTGAAAGTCGTACTCTGCCAGCCTCTCAAGCCAGCGAGCGAGTTGCGCCTCTGGTTCCTTAAACCTGGTTAACCAGCGCAGACTGCTGTAATCAGTTCAGAGTGTTAACGTTCTTCCGAACAGATACTGTCCGAAGTGAGAGGTGAACTCTATGGCTGCCAGTAGTTCTCGTCTGGTGGTGCAATGGTTTTGTCCTGTGGCTGAGAGCCTCCTGCTCCCATAAAATAACACCCTCTCCTCGCCCCGTTGAACTTGGGAGGGGACGGCTCTGATCCCCCAGGCACTTGTGTCTGTGTCGAGGAGCATCTCACCGCTGTCAAACTGGTAAAGGAAGCTGTCAAACTGGTAAAGGAAGTCTTTCCATGAGCCTGTCCCATCAAATTGACTTGGGCGTTAATTGGGAATTCTTTCTCTCTCTCCATAACGGTCATCATCATCACTAGTGTCGATATTTTCACACTCACGCGCTGCACGTGCTGGGCAGCTGCATGGTTCAGACAAAGCCCTCCTGTCAGGCTGGCCATATTCACACCGCTAAAATTCCACGCCTGTGCGCCTGAGCTGGGTTGAACTTGTTCTCCATAATCTTGTGTTACATGTTGGGGCATGCATGGGGTGAAAGGTTCACACGGCTGGCTGAAGGCACGATGCATAGGCTGAATCGGATAGGTTTGCTGACATAGAGTGACTATAGTCCATTGAAATGAAAGGGTTAGCTGGCGATGTCAGGTTACCTACGCCGCTATGCACAGCTTTCATTGGTGTGGATGCAATGTTCTTTAAACAGTCACAATTGCACTGAAAAATGCTTATGAACTCACTGTTCGTGGGCACTTGCTTATTTGTTGGATTGATGAAAGGGTTTGAGGGCGCAAGTGATGGTGTGTAGCTGCTGTGGTCTGCCGCTCCATGTGCAGCCAGTTGTTAGCTCCATGCTAGTCCCGAAGGGGTTAGTACTGTAGCCATGTCTGGCGTATCCACTGTTCGCCTGGTTAGCAATGTCCGCATTAACCCAGGCAGTCTCTTTAATGTCCACCAGAAATGGATTCTTGCAGGTGTATGGGCTCACGGCATTAGCATTACCTCCGAGCGCCGCCATGTCCTCCGTTACTCGGCTCCAAACTTTCCTTGAAGTCATACCGGACGAGCCCCCAGTGTTACCTTCTCTGGCCAGTATCTCGGCTCCGAACCTTAGTTGGGAGCTCACTGGCTATTTTGGCTCGCTGTCTGGCCGGTAACCAGCCGTCCGGACAACTCCATGAAGAAGGAGGAGGAGACGTTTCTTTAGTTTCAACGTCCCCACTTTATTCCTCTGCTAAACAGCAGGAGCAACACTCTCATCAGCTCTAGGTGGTCTTTCACTTCTCGTTATGCACACATTTTAGCGCCTTTCCAACAATACCCAGGTGCACTACGTCACACACTGGCCACTTTTCTTAAAGGGGCAGGCAAGGCTTGCAACACTGGAGTTATTAAATTATTTTTCCAGCGTTCCAGAAATCCCAGTACCTGCCCTGTCAAATTCACCCACACCCTTTTCTCTGTGATGAAGGAGTGGTCTCACTGATGCACACCCTGACTCCATCTTTAGGGTCTCCACAGCACAGAACCTAACCCCAAACATTCATGAACTGGCAGCCACAAAAATATGCCAAACATCTGGCTTTGGCACATGTACATAAAAGAAGAATGTAAATATGTTTTCTTTTTGCACTTTATCCAATATCCTGTCTATCCTGTTTAATAAATGTTGACCCTGTTTGGCCCCACGACGTAGTCCCAATTTTTAATTTTGGCCCTCTTTTGGCACCACTGGTATATATATATATATATATACATATAAGGCATTTGTCTTTGATATACTGTGTGCATTTAATACAAAAATTGAATCTGTGTTTCTTGTTCAAACACAACTTATCGACTTCAAAATGTTAACTACCACCCCCCTGACTAGGTATTGATAAAATCAACAATTTATCGGCAAGATAGTTTTTTAATCAGTTTATCTATTACATTGTGAAAGTTGGAGGCTCAGAGTAGCTTTGACCAAAAATATTCTAGCTGGGCCTGGTATTAACATGGTAAATGGCTTTGTATTTATATAGCGCTTTTCTTGTCTTGAAGACCACTCAAGGCTCTTTACAGTACAGTTTTACATTCACCCATTCACACACACATTCATACAGTGCATCTATTAGCAGCACTTTGTTGTTCTATGGGGGGCCATTCGGGATTCAGCATCTTGCCCAAGGACACTTCGGCATGCAGATGGGGAAGACTGCCGACCTTCAGGTTGGAGGATGACCGCTCTGCCCCTCAGCCACAGCCGCCCTGTAAATGGATTTTTTATCATGATGAGGAAAATTTGTAAGACACAAACAGCATTGCAATTACATTTTTGGGCTGCAACATGATACTGCTCAACCAGGTGTGAAATCATCTGCACAGTGTGAGCAGGTTCACAAGAAATCAACACATAGAGTTTACAGACCCTGTACCAAGAAGGCACTACGTGATGCTACCCCACTGCCCCCTGCATTACCAGGGGTACCTACATGACACTCACCTGCTCCTATTCTCTCGAAAAGTCTTGTTAATGCTAGTATAATGTTAAGTAACGTTAACAGGGTTGGCCTGGCTCCAAAGCGTCACAGAGAGAACGCATGAGTCAGACAACACAACAGAGATTCAACCAGAACCAGTGCTAAATGCAGCCAGGGAGCATCAAGCTAACGTGAGGCCCACTCCTAACATTAGCAAGGAGCCTGTTGATCTCACGTTACCAACTCCAGCTAACACTACCACAGCCAACTACTATGTAAACAATAACGTCAGTAGTCGTATGTTGTTGAAATGATAAATGATTGTGTGTTTTTGCTTACAGAATGTCTCTTTGTAAAATACATGTCCCTAGCATATTGGGGCTCAGTTGGAATCTTTCCTACTGATCCAGAGCAATTGGCTGCAACGTTTTGCAGTGTATGATGTTTAATTTATGGTCTGGCACAGGGCTTGTCCATGGATCACCAGATCTTTGAGCAACCTGATGGTGGATGTTGCAATGAAAACCCTGCAGCCACCCTCCACACGGCAAACAACTGATTTCCAACCTTGTTGCTCTGCCTCAAATGCCATCTCTATATATCAGCCTATTCCTCTCATTTGCTGCATCCTCCCAGGGTACTGTCAATTCTACTAAGTTGAATTGATATTACTTCATAGTACTGTTGTAGTACAGATACCAACTAGGTGTTAGATCAGAGTATCTTGTCTCAGTATGGTAGTTGTTATGGAAGTTTTCTGGAAGCTGGTGATGCAGAAGGTTTTAATGTAGACTTGATACATCAAAGACACCAGAAGGTGCAGCAATGTACAAATGCTAACAGAGTTACATGAGCAAAAGCTCTGTAAAGTCCTTACGATTAACATAAGACTCAATAGCACCTCAAAAAAAGAAACGTGTAAAACATAGTAAATAAGCTCCGTGGTATAATTCCAACACACATGAATTAAAACAAGCGTCAAGAAAACAAGAAAGGAAGTGACGCTCCAGCTCCAGTGTTGAAAATCTCCTAGCCTGGAAAAATAGTGTTAAAGCCTAAAAGAAAGCCCTCCATAAAATCAAGAGCTGCCTACTACTCCAAATTAATAGAAGAAAAGGGAAAACAACCCCAGGTTTCCCCATCAGCACTGTAGCCAGGCTGACAGGGAGTCAGACCTCCAGCGAACCCAGTATTCCTCGATCCCTAAAAAGCAATATCTTTATGAACTTCTTCAATGATAAAATTCTAACTATTAGAAATAAAATTAACCATCTCCTGCCCTCAATTGGCACTAATACCCCACCAAGAACAGAACTCTCAGAAACGGCTGAGAATCCTACCAATTATTTAGACAGCTTCAATCTGATCACCCGTGATCAACTGACCAAAATAATCTCATGTTCTAAACCAACAACACAGTTCCTCTTCTGTGAATAATCTCCCACTTTCAGTTCGGGAGGCAGACACCATCTGTACATTTAAGAGTAGGGTTAGTAGCCTTTACGATAAAGTTTATAGTTAGAGCCGGCCCATGCTTGTCTTAGACCTGTTCTTTGTTATGCTGCTATAGGTCTAGAATGTCAGGGGACAGATGAAACACTGAGCTTCTCTTTCCAGCATCTCCTTCCTCTTATCAATCCTTATCCAACAATGAAATTAATATTTCATCAATAGATGTTACTGACTTCACTTCTTCCCCGGAGTCCTTTTGCCTTATCGTCCGGATGTCACACCGTGTTAAAGCCCTATGGGACTAATTGTGATATGTGAATATGGGCTATACAAATACAATTTGATCGATCCTTATATCCTCCCTTCAGAACCTGGGTGACTCAGGCTCTGCTCTCTCCCTCCTCTCATCCTACCTCAACGACTGCACTTACCGGGTAACTGGATCTGTGTCTGAACCTTGTCCTCTCACTACTGGGGTCCCTCAAGGTTCTACCCTGGGTCCCCTCCTCTTCTCTCTGTAAACCAACTGTCTCACCTCTGTCATTTACTCACATGGCTTTAATTCTCTCTTTTTCCCAATCTGAAACACAGGTAGCAGCACAAATCTCTGCCTGTCTGACTGAGATCTCTCAGTGGATGTCCGCACACCACCTGAAAATTAACCTTGATAAGACTAATATACTTTTCCTTCCAGTTAAAGGCTCTCCCACCCACGACCTGATTATTACCTTTGACAACTCGGTGTTAGCCCCCACACAGACTGCTAGGAATCTTGCTGTGACACTCAACAGTCAACTCTCCCTTCCTGCCAACATTACTGCAACAACCCGTTCCTGTAGATTCATGCTGCACAACATCAGGAGAATACACGCCCTTCTCACTCAGAAGGCGGCGCAGGTTCTGGTCCAGGACCTTGTCATCTCACGCCTAGACTATTGCAACTCTGTCCTGGCTGATCTACCTGCTCGTGCCAACGGACCTCTGCAGGTCATCCAGAATGCAGCAGCTCGACTGGTCTTTAACCTAAATTCACTCACACTAGTCCGCTCCCTTTAATAGTAACCGGTGGCTGCCCGCATCCATTTCAAAACAGTAGTACTTGTGCTCCGTGCTGCGAACAGATCAAGTCCAGTCTACATCCAGGACATGGTCAAACGTTACGCCCCGGCCCGTTCACTCCGCTCTGCTTCTGCCAATCGGCTTGTTGCTCCCTCACTGCGAGCTAAACACTCAACGAAATCACAACTGTTGGCTGTCCTGGCTCCTTAATAGTGGAACAAGCTCCCCAATGACATCGGACAGCAGAAAGTCTATACATCTTCCACTGCAAAATAAAAACACATCTTTTCCGACCTTGAATAAAAAAATTTAATGAAATTAAAAAAATATATATAGCGATTTAGTAGCACTTTGCAGTTTGGCTATCTTGAAGAAAATTGTACTTTGTTGATTATTGTTGTTCTGGGTTTGTACCCTCATGATGGAATGGGCGGCTGTGGCTGAGGGGTAGAGTGGTCGTCCTCCAACCTAAAGGTTGGTGGTTCGATCCCCAGTCTGAACCATCTGCATGCCGAAGCGTCCTTGGGCAAGATGCTGAACCCTGAATGGCCCCCCAAAGAATAACAAAGTGCTGCAAGTAGATGCACTGTATGAATGTGTGTGTGAATGGGTGAATGTGAATCTGTACTGTAAAGCGCTTTGAGTGTTCATCATCAGACCAGAAAAGCGCTATACAAATCCATTTACTTATAGTAAGTTTCTTTGTATAAAAAGCGTCAGCTAAATGAAATATAATTTAATTTTAACATACAGCTTGATGTCATACATACGTAGAAGAGGTGGGAATAGAGCATTTCAATGGTATCAATCAATCAATCAAATTTTATTTGTATAGCCTTTATTCACAAATCACAATTTGTCTCATAGGGCTTTAACATGGTGTCACATACTCTGCCCTTAACCCTCAACAAGAGTAAGGAAAAACTACTAAAAAAACCTTTTAACAGGGTAAAAATAACGTAGAAACCTCAGAGAGAGCCACATGTGGATACCTCTCCCAGGACAGACAGAAGTGCAATAGATGTCAAGTGTAAAGGAGAACATCATCAAGATAAAGGTTTTAGCAGCATTAATAAGGGAAAACATTTTGAAGCATAACTGAAGGTCAATGAATTGATGGATTATTGTCAGTAATGATCATTTTGTATCAGTTGGTCCTTATAAATCCGAGCAAATGGAAATGAAGTGGATCTCCAAAGGGTTCACTCTTGGTCCAGCTCTGTTCAACATTACATGCTCCCACTAGCTTGCATCTTATAAGACAATAAAATATCCTACCATAGCTACGCATATGACACACAGATTCCTCCAACAATAACACCGGATGATTGTTGACCAATACAGTCACTAAATAAATGCATTGAACGCATTAATTAGTGGATGTGCCAGAATTTTCTCTAGTTAAGTAAGGAGAGAATGGATTTTTCGGTGAACTATCCCTTTAAAGACCACTCTAGAACTTTCAAGGGACTTTATAAGAACTTATTTTAATAACTATTAATTCTACTAGTTTGTTGTTTGCTGATATATCTTTAGAATTACAAGATACATAAAGCCCTCCTTCAAATGTGAAAGGAGGGAGTTTCAGGTATACTGAATCAAAGTCCTTGTAACCAGTTATAGTATGTGTTTGTGTGTTATTCTAAATATATACTAGAAACTATAGCAGCATAGAAAACATGCACATTGTGGCATAGTTTCCTTTGTTGTTGCCTGCTCTTGTGATAAGTGAATACTAAAGAAGACCTTTGCCTTTGTGTTCACAGTTGAGTATTAAACTATTGTGTGTGTAAGGGTATTAAAATTAATTGATTTACCAAACCAGCATGCCACAAATTGAAGAGAGAATAGGGCTGTACAGAAATGAAAAAGAGGGAGTCAGGATAAAATAGTTGCCAATTTGTTTGCTGTGTCCTGGAACTGTACTAGACTTTTTTTTAAGCGCCTGACAAGCAGGTGAGATCAAAGTCATTGGGACAAAAGAGGCTCAGCAGCGATTTGTCAGGAGAGGAGAGGCAGCGGCTGGGTTCAGCCCTCTGATCACTGCCTCGCCAAAGAAAACTGCCCATGAGAAAAAGTACAGCAGAAAGGGTTCAAAGGTCATTTTGATTTGCTCTGGATTACTGGTACCTCCCTTTTCTCCACTAAAAAAGGGAGGTGGGGGTGCAAGAAAAGGACCTGGCTAATAACCTTTGTATTATTGCAGAAAAGAAACCCTTTTGTGCCAAGAGGGCTTTTTGGGGTTGTTGTGGGGGGGCGAATTTTTGGGAGGTCAATTAAAAAAACGAGCTCTGAAATTCTTGCCTTTATTCATGGTCGCAGGAGAGAAAAGGGGAAAGTAAAAATGTATGTTTTGGAGTTCTGTGTCAAGACACTTCATGTGGCTCAGTTTTGATTCATTTGTCAAGTGTATGATGGCGAAAGTAATTGTTAAACATATTACAGTTAGGTAAATTATAAAAAATTGTACAAGCGTTTCTTTTGAAGAAAAGGTATTGTCTTGTCACTTATAAACATGGTGCACCCAGAATGAATTAAGAATGCACTGGGATCTGATCACTTCTGCTAAACATGCAAGTGTGCAGTGTAATGTGAATTCAAATGGCTCTTGATCACATTGAAGGACCCATTTGTCAACTGAATATTACATAGATAGCTGGACAAAACTCCTAAACAGTTGATTTGCCTCTGCCAAATAGAACAAGGTTCTGAGGTGTGTTTCTGAACAAAGGAATCCGATCTGCTGCTGCAACCCTCGTCCCTCCAAACTGTGCTCTTAGACAACACTCAAGGAAACGATAAAACATACACCATGACTGCCTGTTTGACACGCTGACCAATGTTGTTTTATGATTTTGACAGTCTTAATTATTTTTAAAACCTTTTATTGTCATGACAATAAACTCTGTCCAGGAACCCTGTAAGACATGGGCCAATTACACTTACTGAATTTCAATAAAAGGTTTGCTATGCTATTTATGGAGAGGATAGTCATTGAACAGACCAGAAGAAATGACACAAGCTGAACTGTATATATCTGTAGATATTGGAAATGTTGACACCTGTCAAAACCCACTCTGTACAACTGTTTTGTCCATAGCCTGTGACAATGAAGGAGATGCTATCAAAACCCTTAAAAACCACCTGCACTTCAATGGACTTGGACATTCTGTTGCCTACCCCCAGCTTTTCAGTTCTTTTGAAAAAATGACATCCATTACTGTGTCCTCAGTGTGACCACACTTTCCAGGTATAGTGATAGTTTGTGCATTGACTACAAAATTACCAAAATTCTATACGTTACTATAGTGCAATGCAGCTGTTTTCTTGCCTGACAGCATGGGTAAAGGATGTGACAATGAAGATACAATTTTGAGACACCATCTTTCCAGCTTCCCTTATGGTCATCCCACACATTATAACTTTGTGAATAATAGCAGCATGAATTGTATCACAAATAAATTATTCTAGTTTTTTGTTATATTCTTGTCCTCTTTCTCTGTGAGTTTGACCTTCACAATTTCTGTAATGCATTAGTGAATGTGACTTATGATTACTAATTGTTGGAAGCGCTTTAAGTGGTGGAAAAGACTGGACGAGCACTCTATATATATGAATATAGTCCATTAATTATTTACCTAATAATGCAAATAGTGTCAACAAAGAAAGAAAAATGTGCATCTTTCAGAAGTTAGTCGAGGCTATGGTTTTCTTAGGAAAAACATTTAGAATTTTATCTATATACATAAATAAGCTGCAAAATATTTTATAGTTGTTGTAGAAGCCTGTAAATTGGACTTTCAGCCTTATAACTAAATTATTGTTATTTTTATTACTACCTCATAGAAAACCATTAATAGAGTATATTACTGCTCATTTTGACCCTGGCTGCTTATTAATTAATGGATCATCATGCTGCTACCAGGGGTGCTGTTCTCTCGATTTCAGGATCTATTTATTTCAAAAAAATTATCCTATGGTCACTTTTGGATATGGTCTTTTTTATTTAAAAATAATTTATGCATCTCCACGAGAATGTTTGAGATTAGGTCTAACATTAAACACCTATAAAGGTTTTCACCCCAATGTGACCCCACATATATCCTTGTAGTCCGGAAATTTAAAATGCTTTCCTAGGGTATCCACACACTGTTGACACTGGTGACTATAAGTTTCAGTAAAGAACAAGCAGAGCAGCAAAGTCTGTGAACCGTAGGATTTAATTGTTGGTCTCAGCCCAGCAGAAATAAGACATCTGTGAGACCATGAAAATACATTTGAAGATGCAACCCACTGCTGAAAATATAGTTTGGACTTTTCTGCTAAAGTTTGTGTTAGGTGCATAATGTGAGTGAATCATAGAGTTTAGTATGGACTGGGGTATAATGTACTAATGTGCGTGTGTGTGTGTATGTGTCTACATGCCTCACAAATTGAGATCGTTTGCCCTGCTTATTGCTGGGATGCTATGTGGGCGGCGTGGAGGGAACGTAATTAAAATAGTTTCTGAGAGAAACAGCACACCACATCTGAGGTTCCACCCTCTTCCAGCATTTAACCACATCAAGAGTGTCTCACTTAGAAATGGCCACCAGAACAACCTCAGATACACATGACCCGTCTGATTTTTTGGTGTGTTTTCTGACTTACAAGGGGTTTATGAGGCGCAATGTCCACACAATTGTCATTAAAAGAGCAGCCTTTTCTCATAATCGAATTAAATAAACTGACAATGGCAAAAAGCTGGGTGATGTATGGCAGGGGAAAACAAATTAGCCATCGACTCTCTGGGGGATTCTCAGCAGAGGCCTCCATAGCAGCAGTGGAACAGCGCCAAAGGGCAGAGAGATTTGTAGATGATGGTGCTAATTACCAGAATGCAAACCATAATGTGACCAAGATGGAAGCAATTTAGGCAGTAGTCATTTAGCCTGCTGCTCTTCCGCCCACCGGCTGCTGCTTAGCCAGAGCCCTGGCCTTAGGATGGGAAAAGTCTGGGATAATCCATTGCTCGGGTGAAAAATAAAGAATAATGCACAGAAGAGGGGTTCTATGTCGAAAGGAGCACATGGAGAGAGCACTGAGACTGATCTTTTTTTTTAATCTATTTTATTAATCTAACTTCAACAGAAATGAAGTGTAGAGCTAGCAGGTAGTGCTTACAGTTCAGAGGGAGGAAGGAGTTTGTAAATATTTTAGAAAAAAGATGACTGTGAAATTTAACTGCTGAGAAAGGAAGCAGGGTTGGATTCCCAAGCCAACCTGCAGCGACTGCTCGACAGCAGCTCTTAAGACCTGTGCATCTATGTGAGCGTATGACTGCGCTAAGACAAGAAACCCTGAATCAAGGCAAATTAAAAATGAAACATACATGATTTACTGACCTTAGTATCTGATGTTAGTTTTACTGGGTACCCTTGACAAGCACCTGTTTGATTGGGGTGAAGCTAGGCCTATTTATACATTATCTATTACATCTGAATGTCTAAGCAGCCAGACTAAACCATCAAGTTGGAGAGAGATTGGGGGAAAGGTGTCAGATTATTAAACATAAAATGTGAGAATCAATCAACAGTTAAGGGTGTTTTAAAAAAAAGATTATTTGTTTGTTTTGGTTATGGTAGATTGATTATGTATTACACCATCAAACAGTTTATTCTTCAACTGTTGCACACGCTAACTCAGTCTCAGTCCGGCTGTATAGAATACTTTGGAAAGTCTAATTGCTCTTTCAGCAGAAGCGTTCAAGGGAGAGAGCTGTTCCACACTCAGCCACTGTGTAATTTTATCCACGCCGCAGTCTCTCGCTTCACACAGGGCTGATACCTTTGCCTCCCCCTTTCCTTTGTATCAATTGGTCGGAGTTCAGCCTATTGTCGCCACAAGCTTCTTTTATATCTGCGCTCTGATTGTGCTGCGACTCTCAGTCAGATCCACAGGAGGGACTTCTAGCAGCAGCAGAGCCTTGGAGCGGATCCCACCGCGGGGACGGCTGTGCTGTCAGCGGTATCTCTTAGACTCGTATGTGCTCAGTGCTGGAGATCTCCAGCTTTTAGGCCCTGACACTTTAATGGGACCCCGGGAGCCGGGCAGGAGTTCTCCGTTTTTTGCAACAATCGTCTCTCCCCGGCCATGCCACAATGCTGATGATACATCTGCTGGTGTTGCTGAGCCTGTTGGATCCCGTTAGTCCCCAGAGCCTCTGCGACCCTGGCCAGGCTTGCGATCCTCGAAAACGGAGGGACGCCGGGGGCCGCGGGGGAGTATATGAACACCTCGGAGGAGCGCCGCGAAGAAGGAAACTCTACTGCGCCACTAAATATCATTTACAAATCCATTCTAATGGGAAGATAGATGGCTCACTGGAGGAAACGAATCCATTAAGTGAGTATTGAGTAATTTTTCACTTACAAACTGTCATTGATTAACATGAAGTATCTAATTTTATATGACACAATCTCATGTGTTTTGTAAATAATCAGTGCCTCTGTAAAAATATGGAAATGATAGGAAGTTTTTTAATGTAAATTGGTAGCATGAAAAACAAGTTTCACCTCAGGTACTTCAATTAATTCTTGCAGGATACACTTATTTAGCCTTTATCAAAATGAATAGTATTCAGCAAATTTGTGTGTCTTAAATTCTAATCTGATTGATTAAAAAATCGTATCGACTTTCACCGCACTTATTCAGTGATGTGGACTTTTTTTTGACGGGACCAGTAGTCTTCAGAAGAACCTAAGCTCAGTTCTAATCATGCAAAACGTAATCTGTGAGTTCTGCGAGGGATAGGTGTGAATTGTGTTTGGGTGAAGTTCATCTTATGACATTGAGTGCATGGTCACGGTTAACGTTATTAGTGTTTGGCTGTCTGCAGAATGGAAGTTAATGTAGCTCCGCAAATAACGGGACAAATGCGCTCTCCCGACGGATGTTTATCTAATTACAGAGCATTAGAGCTTTTCTCTAAAAGCCATTGTCTAATCAAACACTGATTAAAAAGCCAATACACCCACAAATTAGGTGCTAAGAGGTGGCCCATAGAAGCGGAAATTAATCCATTTACTTTCGTAAACGTTCATTTATTTTAGTGATTAAGGATTTATGTTTAAGACCATAGGCTTTTTGATATATGCTATTTCACCCTCGAAGAAGGATTTCTGAATCTATAGAGATAAATGGAAGTATATGATCATAATGACTTTAGCACCAAACACACTAAACTGTTGTCTCATCTAACAGTTGTCTGTTTCTTTTTGTTGCAGGCATCATGGAAATCACAGCGGTGGATGTCGGAGTTGTGGCCATAAAAGGGCTTTTCTCTGGCAGATATTTGGCCATGAATGATAAAGGGCGACTGTATGCCTCGGTGGGTACAAATTTCATATATCACCATGTCTTCAACTCAAACAGCTCCTGGCTTAGAGGGAGAGAAAGATATAGGGCAGAAAGATTTACATAGAAGTCCTATGAACTGACTGAATTTCTGCTTGAAATTCTGTTACTGTGTGAATAATTTGCAGTCACACAGAGTCCATACAGAGCTGCGTAAAGTACTCAGTGTCTTTAAGAGTTTGCCCTGTGAATCAATAACATACTGCAAGCTGCATGACAAATGTGGCTCATTGTTTCTTTCCTTCTCATATCCCCAGGAAGTATTCAACAAAGAGTGTGAGTTTGTGGAGCGGATCCATGAGTTGGGGTACAACACCTATGCATCTCGCCACCACTCAACCGAACAGCC
Source organism: Limanda limanda (assembly GCF_963576545.1). Lineage (NCBI taxonomy): Eukaryota > Metazoa > Chordata > Actinopteri > Pleuronectiformes > Pleuronectidae > Limanda > Limanda limanda. The sequence continues at coordinate 33,396,651 of NC_083638.1, read as the reverse complement.
ACTGCCAACAGGGGGCATTAGCAAAAAGCGAAGAGCCAGCGCCAAACGCCAGTGGTATGTTTCTATTAACGGCAAAGGCCGGCCGCGGCGGGGCTTTAAAACGCGAAGCACAGACAAAGCTTCACTATTTCTGCCTCGGGTTCTGGGCAACAAGGATCATGAGATGGTGAGACGGTTAAGAGACAGTCAGAGCGCACACCACCACACGCATCACCTCAGCAGCCGTGGTGAATGCCGAAGACGCCGGCATCGTGCCAGGAAAGGCCGGGGCTGACTGAGCAGACATTCAGAGGAGAGAGCTGACCCTGTACTCCTGAGACACAGTGTAGCTTGATTTCAATGGAGGATGTGGAAAAACAGTCTTGATGCCGCCTTCTGGATTAGCAGAATATATTTGTCATTGATGCACAAAGAAAGAAATCCATAGAAGAGGAAGAAAAGACCTATAGCCACCTGAAGTGTTGCAACGCATTGGTTGAATTGTCCACACATGCATGCACGCACACACAAACCCACACACTGTACAAACAGGCACACACACACACACAAACACACACACACACTGTGTAATCTTCAAAAATGCTACTGTCGTACTAGCTGCTACTGTAGACAAATACATTAGTATAGATAGATCACTTCTAGTTTTATAAAAAGTTCAAATTTAGAACAAGAGACCAATTTATCTTCATCTTTTCACAGAGCTACAGACCTTTTGACAGGGATTATTGTAAATGCAGTATACAGGGATTCTGTAGGTTTTCATTTCACTGAAATGATTGACAGAATATAATATTTTGCTACACTAAAGTGCTACCAAAAATGCTGGATATTGAACAGCGGACGTAATAAATCAAAGCACTTTTTGTCAGATTCACATGAAGACACAAATGTAAAATCAGTATGGGATGTGATATAGTGGAATATTTGATCATATGTGATAGTCTACTGTCTACAAACTGAAAGAAGTACTTTGTATATTTTACTAATATTATGAATATTTTACTAATGATATGAGTATTTATTTGGTGCCTGTGTTGTAAGTTATTGATAAGACTATTCCTGCATTTTGCCTGTTGCTAATTGCTTCATAGTTATCACTTATCACCTGCTTCCAACATAAATGAATATTGACACAAGAAAAAAAGTGGCCAATTTGTCCTTTGTTTTCTTTTTCTTTTAACTCCTACACAAAGTGTTTTGGTTTCCTCAAGGGGTAAATGCAACTGTATTAACCAGATGTTAGACGGTTTGACAGCTTTTCCTGTATTTGTCTGTAACTTTTTAAGGATCTCCGTGTCATTATGAAGTTCAATGTTTTTAAATTCTGCGTTTGATGGATAGACACACTAATTGGAATAGCTAAATCTAACCAGCAAAAGTATACAAATCACATCATTAAGGATTTACAGAGAGTCGTTTTCTGTGCCATAATCCTGCTCTGTAGAGTTGCAGTGGACACGTATGGGTGTAACAGTAGGTTAACTAAGTTTATTACAACATGCAGCCCCCCCTCCCCACTATCTACGTTACATTATCTCACTCTCTCTCTGCTGCTCATTTGTGAAAGTGCCCACCTGTTGCTGCAGCTGAGCAGAAACTACAAAAACGCAAAATTCATTACAAGAAGCATTCTTTTGGATGTTCAGGTTTTGCTTTGCCTCACTCCCATCTATAGGTAGCTGCTATAAAGCCGTGTCATTCTATACCTGCGGGCTGGGGAGGATTCCTGGCTTGGACAATAGCTCCTCCCAAGGGGTGCCTGGGAAGCAATGCCGCCTGAAACTATTGGGCTTTTTTTTTTTAAACACTGAGCAAAAGCCGCAGTCAATTAACAAGACAGGTCCTCTTGTAAGCAGAAACTGAGTCATACAAAATGTTACACCTTTTTATGAAGGCAAAACTCTAATATTACTCAACAGGAATGCAGGACTTTAGAGGGGCTAGGGCCTTTTTCCCCTCTCTGTCTGTTTTATCTTATAACATATATCATCCCAATCTCTTACTACATGTCCTTTCTATCCATGACATCCCACTAAAGGCTTCGTTCAACTAAGACTTGGCAGCTGTGCAATAAATACAACATTCCTCTGCAATATCAATTGTGCTGATGGAATAAGGAACCCTTAAAGAGCATTTTCTTGTGAATTATTTCTTTAAAAAGGTTTAGAATGTATATATATATATATATAAACACAAACTAAATTTATATTATCAGCTTATAATTTTGATTACACAATATCAATAAGAACATTCTGGTAATTTTGCTACTTGCCAAAGTTCAATGATGGTCAAATAAATCTACGAAATCATGGCTACACAGTGGAAAAAAAAGTGTAAAGAAATTTACTGAACCAGCTTTGTTTGTATTAGTACTGTGGTGGGCTGACAGAGACATTAAGGAGTAACACTGAGCACTATAAAAGTGGAATGGTATTTTAAACTCTGAGCTCAGCTCATACCAGGTGATCACAGCACATGACGTTTCACTTGTAAACATTGACCCCTGGAGGCCAATAGCTGTCTCCCTTTCAGACACCTGGTGACTTGTTGCCAGTGTGAATGTGCCTTTTAATTAATTGAGCTCAGTCAAGATCCCTGCCAACAAACACAGTAATAATCCAATCTAATTTCAGCAGTTGCAAAAAATAATGCGCAGTCATGTTTCATTCCACATTCATAAATTTGTCATCTTTTCACCAATGGAATGAACATATTTTGTTAAAAAATGAAGTTGAAGAATATCAATAAATAAAATGATCGAGCAAAGTGGTGAACAGTGATACAAAGTGACAATAGTACATATATATTTACATGTAAAATGAATAGAATATATTGACTGAAAAGACAAATTCACCAGTACAAGTCACTTAGTGAATCCAGTATGCGGGCAGTTCAGTCACAGCTGTCTAGCTGGCCAGCATCCAACTTTACCATGCCAACAATATCAGAGGAAATATCCCTCCCCTGTTTGGATAAACAGAGCATGACACTTGATTTACAAACTCACAAACAGGTTGGACACCTTTTCACATGTTACAGATGGATTGTTTGACACAAAACAGGTTGATATTTGAACATAATAATGTTTAACTGTGATTATATTATCTGCTAGGTGAGTCTAAATAAAGTCTACATAAATTCTTCATCAACACAACCCTCTGAAAAATTGTCCAACTTGTATGTGTTTCTTTTTTTATATTGAAAAACTACAAAATAAAAAGTAACACCCTGTAAAAGGTTACAGGGTGCTGGTTATAATCAGTGACAGTGCTTTTTGATTACAATTAAACATTTTAAGCCCAATCATTGCCCTCTTTTAACAATTTATAATAAGATGCATGATGTAGTATTGGAAATTATGAATAAATTGATAAAGCAACCAATACTTGTGTTTTATGTTTCAACATTTTAGGCTCAGAATTGCAGCTGTCGCCCAGTGAAATCTAAAACCCCTTTCACTCAGTATACTTCATTGCGAACATGCAACCTAAAACCGGAATCACTTCAGTACAACAAAAACAAAATCTAAAGATGAACACAACATACAAATCACAGCATAACTGAAGACACACAACTTTATATTTTTTTATTTAAAAGTGGTAAGAGGAGATTACAGAACCATGGACAGCGCCAGCCAAGGGCCTGCTGGTCTGTGTGGCTTGCAAATGGTAAATGATCTGTTTTTAAAAAGCGCTTTTCTAATCTTGATGACCATTCAAAGCACTTTATGGTACATCTTTTTGTCATTCACTCATACACACACATTCATACAGTGCATCTATGTTCAGCATTTTCTCTTTGAGAAGAGACAATTTAGGGTTCAGTATTAGTATCTCCTGGTGGTCCAGCAACTCATCAACTGTCATACAGGCCTTCATAAAGATGTAAAGGTATGTCAGCAATTTTACTTTTGGAATGGATTCCTGCCCTGGTGGTCCAGTGGCCAACCATTGTTGTGAAGATCAACTTGTCCATCAAATGTTCTGGAGTGGTGTCCTGAGGGTTCCGCAGTCTTTTAATTGTTCCTGAGTAAACATTTCATGCGTAGTTAGTGAGGAGCAGGACAGATAATAATAATGAAATACTTAGCGGAGAGGGTAAATATTAGTCCTCAGCATAGATTCATTCCATGAAGAATAGCAGTAGTGAAATGGTAAAATAAAAGGAGGGTAAGTTGATTAGTTTAATTCATTGGATATCAAATGCAATGTACCACTGCATAATAAAGACTGTCCAGGATGACACATCAAAGTCCCACTGCCATGACACAAGTAAGCTATCATCATTCAACCAAAGCATATCAACAAAAATTCAGAGAAGAAGAAGAAATTTGTGTTGTTTTAAACACATTTATCACATTGGTTTGATATTGGCCTTACTTTGATAAAGGCTATCTAAAGGAGGTATCTGCAATATTATTTAATATTTTAAATATAAAAATATTATAATATGATTCATAAACAGAAGAGCCACACTTTTAGAACTGAAAGGGTAAACATAATCAAATATAGAAAATGTTCAAATTAAACAAATTTGTATTGTAATGTGAAGACTTCAAATAAAGGTCCTCCAACTTTTTAAGAAATACCTAAGACTTATTTCTTGTAAACAATAACCTATAAACATCTTCACAAGCCATTACTTATCTATTCATAAACACGGATCCTATGAAACATGGCCTATTAACACCTATGACAGTTCACAAACTTCACAAAGTTTTTCAATCCTAGCGTCAGAGCGCTCTAAAGTCTACGCCAAAAATGATAGCATTTCATCATGCTGAAAACTCTCTATTTAGTCTTACAATTGTTTTCTTTAAGGGCCCGGGATATGATTTTCCCTGTGACAACTTTTTTCATTTGGTTGAATTCGACCTGTGTTTTTTCCTGTTATTGTTCATTTATAGAACTGTCTCCTGTCTCGACATCAGATTCTGTTAACTAGGCCGTTTCCTATTTTACATCCTCCCATACATATAGTATGATATTTTGCTGCTGATAATGAAAACCTCACACAATGAAAGTTTTTTTTCACTATAACAACGCCTTCATTCATTTATTTCCTACAAACTTCTGCTTTGCTCTCAGATAAGACTGCTATTATTTGGTTTGAATGAAACCCCCAGCTCTGTTTGCCGCGACTGAATGTGAAAATGTAGTTTGTAAGTTTATTCTAAGTGTGGAACTGTGATGTAATGTGTGTGCAGGTATAAATATAGAGGCATGGCTGAACAGCGCTCATGCAGATCAATGTCGCTCCGACGCTGAAGCCAGTGCGCCTGTCAGTCTGGGCATGAGTGCAACTTACACACTATCCTCTCTGCCGCACCGCTTCTTATTTTTATTCTCGCTTCATTGGAAAGGCAAACGCCTGTCGGCCGTTTTCAGAGCCAGACCCAAGATGGGCTCCTTGGCGGCTCTGCGGACTGTCCTGGTCCTGGGCCTGGTGACTGGACTGGCGGGATACGCCCCCAGCCTGAACCGAACAGCGGACCGCTGGGAGGCCCTCTACTCCCGGTCTTTGGCACGGATCCCGGGAGAGAAGCGGGAGGAGATCAGCCGGGACAGTGACTACCTCTTGGGAATTAAAAGGTTGCGGCGCCTCTATTGCAACGTTGGGATTGGCTTTCACATTCAGGTGTTACCGGACGGTAGAATAACGGGGATACATAATGAGAATGGTTACAGTAAGTTGTGTCAATTATTTATAGATAAGAAACTGATAATTGGTTTAGCCACCTTTGGCAGTTATTGGTTTTAGAGCGAAGAAACTCACTGTTGATTTATGAGTTTTGAAGAAATGAGAAGTCTTCAGGAGCTAAATTACTTCATTGACATTGTTCTTATCTGGTTTCTTGTTAGTAAATGAATGCTTAAACTCTCAGAGATCATAGGCTTCTGAAGAAGATGATGCTCATTCTTGTCAGTGAACAGCTAAGTTATTAGTCCATGCTTTGGTGCGAACATCTGGAATTCATCCACAGTGCCCCATGAGCACATACTCTATGTGCTGGTGCTTTCTGCCTTGTGTGTAACCAGAGCTTGCTGTGATCCAGGCCGGTGGCCAGCCAGCACCTAAAGTTAGGACACAGAGCATGGACCCATCTGTTAGGATAGATTAACCCCATCGGTCCGGCCCAGGCAAAGTCCTAGTCACATGTGCAGACATGAAGATAACAAACATTTATTTGGCTTACATGTCAAATCTAATCCCTGTAATGCCCTGTTTGTGAATTGTGGTCCCATCAAAGTGACACAATGTGAGCTGTGGAACCTAAAACTTGTTTTCTCTATTTTGCAGCCTGTGTAGGCTACTATTTTGAGACAAGGCATACAAATTCAGGGAGATACATTACAGAATGTCTCCGCGAGGAATTCACGCCACTGTAAGCATTTTCACATTAGAGCATGACAAAGAATACCTAGCCAAGGCCAAGTTAGACTAGCCTATAGGGTTCAGTCAACAGTCAAATTTTTCTGCAGTTAATATAATTTAGCTTATATCCACAGAACTACAAAAGTACATAATCGTTATTTGGTCAGTTGATTGAAGAATTAGCTTCTTTGACTTCAAAATTAATAAATGTTAATGTGAAAAAAACACAAAAAATAACTGAACTGAATTTCATACTTTTTTTTAAAGATTTGAATCCCAGTGTGGAGGTTTGCATAAAATGACTTGATGAAGCCTAGTTTGATCCGGATTTCTTTACTTTAATGTAAAAAATGATCTAGTTTGAATCAGCACTTTGATAGTTTTTAACACTAGACATAATTAGTTTCACATATGAATTAGCCAATAACTTAAATGTAAACTGTCATATAAGTCAGCTTCAAATAGTTGACAAACCTTGCAGCACCTGACACATATTTAGACAGGTGATTTGTTATTGCAAGAATCTCAGATAAAGAAGGAATTATTTAGCTTTCTGTTGAGCTCCAGACTGTCCAGCTCGTCATCTGCGACTCAGAGCAATGTCAGAGTCACTGAGAATCAGATCCAGCTATCAGACCAGCATGTTTCAGTGTGTGGTCTGTTTCTCCTGAAGGTCTTCTGCAGATCTCTCCAGTGGAGAGGGGAGTTGTAACTCTGCTGGGTGTGCGCAGTGAATTATTTGTGGCCATGAACCGACGAGGAAAACTCTATGGATCTGTGAGTGAACGAACACTGTCACATCACTGTATCAAACACCCGTAAACAAACACACACACACAACGTTTTTTAGAAAACAAAGACTTTTACTTGCAATTTCACCAATTTTGCTCTGTTTCCCAGATCCAACAAAAAGTGTCAGGTGTTTTAATTCTTTAATAATTTTTTTGCTGGTGTGTCCCTTTGTAACACTTAAAAACCTTGAATAAGAGAGTAAATGTGGAGCAGCATCAGAAGCACTAAGCAGGATCCCTGGACCTGAATATCAGTAAGGAGACTCAACACAGGGAAAACATGACATACATTTACTGCATAGTGAAACACATAAACTGCAATTCATATACAATACAGCATATATTATATACGGTCTGAAGAATTGACTCTTACCTAAAAACCTGACTACTAGTTAGAATCCCTGTATCTTCCAACAGGTCAGCAGAGTTAGCTTACACTACCATGAAATTCAGGTAACAAAATCTGAGCGAAGCAGGTAGTATAATTGAAGGGCGGGCAGCAAGATGGCAGACAGGTAAAAAAACTCACCACAGAAGGTAGGACGTCCCTCCCCCCTCTGGCTGGGTAGTGTCACAGCAGTTCGCTCAGTTGGCCTGATACAGTGTCATTCAAGGATACAATCTCGCTCTATATCACTTACACTTTATACACTATTGTAGCCTCAAGAATTTACCTTCTTTGCTGTTCTAGCATGGCATACATGGTGTCAACATTCAAAAAAAGTTCTAAAACCAATATATAAAACCGTCCCAATTGTTCACACAGTGTTGTCAATACGAACTATAGTCTTGGTCTTGAGTGACTTCCCTTAATATTATTCAAGTCACTCTTCGTTTCTACTTAAGAATATATGTACCATTTTAAATTTCTCTAACAAAACTTTCTCAAACTTTTTGAAAATCACGGTGGGGTTCAAGCCCGGGTTTCAGAAAATACACAAAACAAATCCAGTTACTGATTGGATCAAAATTAAGCAAAGTCAAAGTGTTGTTTAACAATAAGGAAAACTGATCAAATGAACTACACAAATAACCCAACATATTTTAAAAGGCGAAAAAATGCCAGTAAAGTTCCTTGGAAATGCATGATTACCACCAACTCTGAAACACACATTTCTCCATATGTAAATCTAAATGAAAAAAAAGTAATTCCTCTACAAAGTACCAGCAGTTAAGTTTTATAAAAATGTGTTGTTTTACCCTGATAACTGATGTTACCATGGTTGCCATCAAGTGATTTACACATTATCTAAGCTTGTACTCCTTCAGACATTTTAGTCATTCTCTAGTTTGAACTTAGGTAGTTGAATCTCAAAGTTGGTTAATTACTAAATTCAGTTGGAAAAGGCCATTAATTGTTATTCCTCTCAGTGAGAGAAAAGAGCACAGTCAGAGAGGATGATGTCTGACTGCACTCACATAATTTACCCTTTCTCATACAATCTCTGACAGGAACAACTGCTGTACAATAGTCCTGCAGTGAGAAATAAAGTCATTGTTTGATAATTATCACATTGAACAATACAGTCTTAACATTTCCCCCAAAATGTCCCTAGAATCTTTGTCTTCTCTTTGCCTTGAAACAATTAACATTTTAAATAATCCCTCTATCTGCCTCTTCCCTCTTCCAGTTACACTACAACAATGAGTGCAAGTTCAGAGAGAATCTCCTCGCCAACAACTACAACGCCTACGAGTCGGTGGCCTACGCAGGGATGTACATCGGCCTGAGTAAGAACGGCAAAACAAAAAGAGGAAACCGAGTGTGCCCCGCCATGACGGTGACACATTTCTTACCAAGAATATAATCATAAATAGACTTCACCTCAATGTGGAGGCAGCAGGAGGGAGGGAACTCCAAACTATGATGCACTTTCACTCCAAGCGTTATGCAAGTGTATGATATTTGATCTTTTTATATGTATATTCCTTTTTTCTAATTTATGTTTAACGACAGTTTTGTATTTTTAGGAGTTTTCATTTTATTGTGGGGGATCAGACTTATTTGTTTAAATTTTTTTAATTTATCAGATATTTGCTGCAACTGAATGAAATCGTATTTCAGAATTTTGTCCGCACTGATGTCAATATGCAACAGTGAACGGGAAAAATGTACCACTTAACTATGTTTTTTTATTTACAACAAAACAGGGCCTGTTGAGTCTCAGCCTTCGAAGAGAATTAAGTTGCAAATCTGGTGTCAACGATTGCCCAATGCAGCAGGTCTTTTGTATGGCACTGGAGCCTAATTGAAACCCTATCACCTTTCTGCCAGAGAGAGAGAAGGAGCGATAAAAGGGAAAGACAATGTGTGACAGTGTGTGTGTGAGATAGTGTGCGGGTTTGTGTGTGTATGTATGTGTGTGTGTTGGGGGTGTTGGGGGTTGTTGAAGAAACCCCACCACCTCCACTAGTCTATTTATAGCTTTGCCAAGGCTGGTGAACTCTGAACTTTTCTGCCGTCAATCTCAGTCAGATCTATAAGACTGACGATAGAGAGGCATCCTCTTTGACATTATATAAGTGGGAAGTTTGGGGATTTTAAAGGCAGTTTCAAAGCGCTCAAATGCAAGTGAGAAACCATAGCCCTGACTGAGGAATGGGAACTGAGGAACTATGTCAGGTTATTTCTGATTGTTCAGTAGCGATGGGAATGGAAGAAATCAGTCTGCATGCTATTACTCAGGATATGGTTACGTACGTAAATTGCAGAGATATGACCTTTATTGCTGAGTTGTTGTGCCATAGTTTGTCTCCACATGACATTATCATTTATCTAGTCACCTTTGCCTTCACATAAAGAAATATGATGACAATTTTGAAAGAATAAGTGAAAAGTATTAATCTTACAAATGGAAAGTTGAATTCACAACCAATACAACAGCCCAGACTAAACGAATTATAGCCAGTTATAACCTTTCTAATTTGCATCTGTGCTGCTGTTCTGCAAAAGTTACATAGTCTTTGATTTAAAAACACAAAGTCTGGTTGTCAATGTTAGGTGTGACGGAAAACAACAGTCCAGCAAAAATGGCACAATAGTTCCATAAAAAAGTTACAAAACATTTTAACAACAGTAAGTTTAAGTGGGGTGCAATCAGATATATTTTTCTGAAATTATGAACAGAGCCTGGCTATCAGTTGAACCCGGTTTTAAGTCTGTATGCTAAGCTAGGATAACTGCTTGAGAGTCACATTTTTTCCTAAAATATTGACCGGCCCCTTCATTCATATAAGAATTTGAGTCATGGTAATTGACTTAATTGAGTTTTTAAAAGAATTTCTGAGGCTTAGTGCATTTACCCTCCACTCATTTATATGTTCTGTCGTGATAAAAAACAACAAAGGATAAAATAAGCTCACATTTATATTGTTGTGAGGATAGAAACTTTGATGCAGTTCCAGTACAACCAATTTCCACTTCCTCCTTGTGATTCTTCTCTTTTAATAAACAATCATTTAATTTCAGATATTACTTCAACCTCCTACAGCACAACATCCTTCCCCTACACTAGCTCAGTTTACATATTCCTAGATCCCCTTTTTCTTTTATCTGTTGCCTTTCTGTCTTTCTGAGTCCCTGCAGTTGACGGCAGCTCAGCTCTGGTGGCCATGTTGTCCTAGTTTCCCCTTGTCACGTTCCAGCTATCTTTACCCTGTGATTTACTTTTAGAAAGGATAATCATGGGATAAATATTTAAGGACAGCTGTTGGACTGTACTATATGCTAGGGCTAGTAACACTATATTTTTCTTTATATATTTTGTAAATATAACCTCTAAGTAACTGAAGGTGTTGGTATTCCTTTTGGAGCCAAGTGTTGGGTGGTAAGGGGTGACAGTTTTAAACCAACAAATCTCAGTTTCAACATTCCACATACAATTGCATACATTGTAAGTATCCCAACTGCTTCCGACTGATTTATCTTATATCTTCTGAGAAACAGTGCCTTCAGGAGAACTGACGGCCGGCCCCACTGAACACACATGCTGGGTCTTAGGTTACAAATTGGTAAAGCAAATACCATGCAAACCTTTGCTGTGGTTGCTTTAGGCTATCATTTCTGCAAGAGTATAGATTCAGAGAAGGATCTGAACTATGCTGGTTCAGTAATGTGAAAAAAATTAAGACTATCAGATCAGGTGCTTAAGCAACTGTCTTCTGGCCCTGTAAAATCTCTTTTTACAATGCATTTAAATCTTTTCTCCAGGATCCCAGCTGGTAATAAATGCAGGTGTAATGGTATCTGGTGCTGGGCTCAGAGTTCTCAGGTGTCACTGTTTTGCATGGCAGTCATCATGTTTACAGTAGAATACCTGTCTGGCCTGTGTCACTGACCCAGGGCTAGCCCTCTACTCTTGATGCCCATTTGTTTATTTAGCTACCAAGCAAGACCAGGGAATGTCAGAGTCTGTCACTGGTGAAGCACCATTATTACTCACACACATTATGGACGAAGAGGTAAACAGCCGGCTGACTGTCATAGCTGACCATATGGTCTTTGGCAGTCTCACAGAATGTCCATAAAAAGTGTTTGAGGTGTGTTTTTCTGTCACCCATCTGCCATGGGATTTATCATGATTTAATTTGTGCATACAGGCAGCTTAATGGCACGTGTAACCACTTATGCCATATGCCTATAAACAAGACCTGAAGCATTTTACGTTTAGTTTTCCTTGATTTTATGCTAGTAACTACAATTAATTTGTGTTGGCATCTGAGTATGAGGTGTCCAACGATTCAGCCAACTCATGAAACCTTTACCATGTAGGTTCGCTTAAAGTATGCAAAGTTTGTCAGCTGTTGCATTTGTTGTGCGCATGTGCCCTGTAAAGTCATGTTAACTGCACATTTATATGAAACACCCACTGCCAGAACAACACCTTTGCATCCCATAAAGGCTCTCATATACTACTACGTGTCCGTTTCTCGGAGAGGTCTCAGCGGGAGACAAAGAGTCTTTTTGATTTTTACTTCTCCGTCAGTCTACGTCCGGAAAAAATTCACCGCCAAACCCATAGGTGGCGCAACGGAAGACAAGCTCAGAGAAGCCTACCCCATTTGGGAAGAAGAAGTCCACGTGTCTCTGTTTACATGTTAGCTTGCCTCCCACACACTGAACCATGGCAACTAACAGAACTAAATAAAGTGACACCCAGCGGGTCAAGATGCTGATGTAATCGTTTCTTAGCGCAGCGGTTCTCCGGTCTTGTTTCCGAACTGTGTTGCTGATTCCACAGCTTGAATCTGCTTGAGGCTACATGTAGCTAGAAGCTACCCGGAGCTAGCTCCCCCCCAGCTTCCACACACAGTCAGCAGGGACTCCCGACACTAACTACTACTATCCAGTGTTTGCTTCTAACCTGACGGTATTATAGAAACAGTGTCATGATAGAAGTGGAATTAAAGTCGTGACGGCGGGGTTATGCACTGTTACCACCGCAGTTAGCATGGTGGCTAGCCTAGCCCGCTAGCCTAGCCTGCTAGCGCCGTTTTGAAAGCTCGTTATAACCGTATGTGACCGTGCACACATGCCCTCAGTGCTCTAACGAGCCACCGTCAGCCGGACAACTCCGCTGGCTTAACACACACGTCACATTAATCGTAGAATCATAGTTGTGTTCGTGTTTGTTGCTACATGTAAACAGGAAGTTTGAGGTCCGGAAATACGGAAATGACGTCATACGGAAATTATGTAGTTCGCGGACCAATCACAGCCAAGAGCGGTCCGTCGGGTCTCCAACATGAAGACGGATAGTTAGAAAAATCAGACGTGTACGAAAAGCTGTCCGACGCCCACGGAGTGGACGTTTCACGACGGATAGGGCGGTCTTATCTGTCCGTAATAGAAAAAACGGAGAGGCATAAATTGGCCTTAAGTTAAATGCCTGTGTCTCCATTTTGAGGTTGTCAATTGTTGGTATGAGTTCAGAGGTTGGTCAGATCATGGACATCTTAGACTGGATATATACTTAGAACTTTTTCACACGTTTGCACAGATGACCATATATGTTGTATGTTATTGTTCACATACATGCTCTGTACTAAGTGTGTACTACACTGTGTCAGGCAAACCGAAACAGACGGTCTTCCTATTCCGTCACCAGCTTGTCCCGCCGTTACAGCCATTGCCTAGCAACAAAGCTATGGACAAAAACATCATTAAATATGTTTAACTTTTGTTTAGTGTTAGTTGTTAGGTTGAGTACTTGCATTTAAAATAAATTCTCCTGGGGTTTTTGCCTTGCTTTTTGCCACCATTACCTCTTTGAAAAACAGTTTGACACTGAAGGGCAATGAATTATGGGATATGTTGGGCCAGTAAGGATCCACCTGGTGGAGCATCCGATGCTTAGGGCTGGAAGGACACGTTGTCACCCGCATTTGGAGGAGCCTTTGAATTATGACAGTCTAGCCGTGCAGCTGTGATGCGATCGGTCTACAAATGCAGCCGACAAAGAATGTGGCCCCTAAATTGAGACACAGCTTGTAGGTCACATACTGCCTCTATATATTGACCCTACCATGGATGTGTGTACTGCATCTTGCAGATGCTTAGTGTTCAATTCGTGGACATGCACAACTCACAACACACTCAATAGATGCAGGATGTTTCGGTGATAATCATGTGACAGCTCATATTGAGTACCTCAGAAACAAGGATAGCCTACAACTCAGTTGTGTGCCTGAACACCTCCTCAATAGACGCACACTAAGATGCCTTTCACACTACGTCTTCTGTACAGACAGCATGCAACCCTGGTTTTGTTATACAGCCCAACATCACAGCAGATTTCCTCCCATATCACTGTTATTTCAGGACATTTTCTCACCTACCTGTTGGTATTAAGTCCCTCACAGTTTACATGCACTGACATAAGTAATTCAGCACCTATATTTCCTCAGGAACAGTGTCCCTTTATACCCTATTCAACGTGTTATTTTGAGTGGAAATACCTTTTACAAAAAATAGAACAATATGGACATTAATAGCAATGTTGATGGAATACACCGTTATTACATGTTTCTGTTGAATTATTTTAATGTTAATTTTGTAATAGTTTAAACTCAACACACATGAGCAGGAAGGAGAAATGTCACCAAATACCGTAATGTCTGCATGGCTTGATCCTTTTAAACTTAAAACCTTTGCTTCACAATTGGGTTTGTATCAGGCAGTATGTACTTTATCGTTCTGCTTTCAGGACAAAATAACATCAACTTATTATTAAAGAAATGGATTCCAGTCAGTTGTTCAAACTGCCCATTACTCATCTACACACTGTTAAGTCTTTATATATTTATTTCTATTTCTGCTGCCTAAACATCTGTGTTTAAGGAAAGTATTTTCTATTGTGAAGTGATGATATGATAATGTACTTGTATATTGTATAGCGTATGATTCTGAGTCCTGTGGGCTAAAGATAATTTTGTATCAACTACTTTTATCAGTTGTCCTGTAGTTTTATACAGGGCCTAATAAAATGTCACTTTGTATGTGCTATGCACATGGCTAAACTCTAAATACAGGGAAGTTGACAATAAAATAATCTCTCTTAAATGTATGGTGTGTCTTGTGTGTCAGTATTTCTGTGATACAATTTTTTTTTATAATACAGTGCTTTTCCATTTAAAATGTGTCTATGTGACACTGCATTATTTCAATTGTTCATGATAGAAAGCGAACTGTCAGATTTTGGGCATTATAAATAAACATTGAATTAAACAGCAAGGCAAATAAACACATAAACTGTGAGTGCACTGATATTATTTTAACATAAAGCATGTGACCAGTGCTAATCAAGACATGCATATCAACACATACCTGCGTATATAAATGGTCTGTATTTATGTAACGTTTTTCTAGTCCTGATAACCACTGTGCAGCACTTTTTCTAAAAGAGAAAATTTGAGGATCAGTATCTTGTCCAAGGACCCTTCGGCATGTGGACTAGGGAAGACTGGGATCGTAATGCTGAACTGCTGGTTAGAGGAACAGCTGCCTTATTTGTACACAGATTACTTTATTTTGAATTGAAGATAAGATCCCATATTTTCAAAAGACACCTAATCTGTTAGGATGCATTTAGGTATGTAGTTGGGCCTGCACATGAAGTAATACTGTCTCACATTCACTTTGCTAGCACTGCTCAATTGATCAGAACCAGAATTCCTCAGACAGGTAATGTTTATTAAAATGGTAACACTGAAAAGGTTCCTGGTTAAAAATCAATTGTTTCTGACTTAGACTTCTGTTTCCATTAGATTTTTTTGAATTGAAAAGTCTCTCCAACCATTCATGATCTACACATGTGGACATATTGTTGGTACCCTTCCATTAAGGAAAGAAAAACCGACAATGGTCACTGAAATAACTTGAAACTGATAAAAATTGACTGAAAATCATCTAATGAAAATCAGACATTGCTTTTGAATTGTAGTTCAACAGATTCATTTAAAAAAACTAACTAATGAAAATGGCCTGGACAAAAATTATGGAACCCTTAACTTAATATTTTGTTGCACAACCTTCTGAGGTAATCACTGCAATCAAGCGATTTCTGTAACTCTCAAAGAGACTTCTTCATCTGTCGACAGGTATTTTGATTTCAATAGGATTTAGATCAGGGCTCATAGAAGGCCACTTTAGAAAAGTCCAAGTCCAAGTTTTGCTTTTAGTCATTCTTAGGTGTCTTTAGCTATGTGTTTTGGGTCATTATCCTGTCGGAGGACCCATGACCTGCGACCGAAACCAAGCTTTTTGACACTGGGCAGCACATTTAGCTCCAGAATGCCTTGATAGTCTTGAGATTTCATTGTACCCTGCTAAGATTCATGACACCCTGTGCCAGATGCAGCAAAGCAGCCCCAGAACATAACCAATCTTCCTCCATGTTTCACAGTAGGTACAGTGTTCTTTTCTTTGTAAGCTTAATTTTTGCGTCTGTGAACATAGAGCTGATGTGACTTGCCAAAAAGCTCCAGTTTTGTCTCATCTGTCCAAAGGACATTCTCCCAGAAGCTTTGTGGCTTGTCAATATCCATTTTGGCAAATTCCAGTCTAGTTTCTTATTATTTGCTTTCAAAAGTGGTGTCCTCTGTCGTCTTTCATGAATTCCACTTCGGCTCCAACAGTGACGACAGTGATGGACCTTGACCTTGGAGTTCACCTCTAATCTCTTTGGAAGTTGTTCTGGGCTCTTTGGTTACCATTCGTATTACCCGTCTCTTCATTTTGTCGTACATTTTCCTCATGCGGCCACGTCCAGGAAGGTTGGCTACAGTCCAGTGGACCTTAAACCTCTGGATAGTATGTGCAACTATAGTCACATGAACATCAAGGTGCTTGGAGATGGTCTTATAGCCTTTACCTTTAACAGGCTTGTTTATAATTTTCTTTCTAATCTCCTGAGACAACTCTCTCCTTAGCTTTCTGTGGTCCATGTTCAGTGTGGTAAACACCATGATACTAAACAGCACAGTGACTACTTATCACCCTTAAAATAGGCAGACTCACTGATAACAAGTTTGAAGACACCTGCAATGCTAATTAGAGGACACACATTAGTTTAATATGTCCCTATGGTCAAATTAGAGAGAATCTCATTTCATTGTGACGAGGGAATGATACAGAAGCTCATTCCCAGTCACTTAAGCATGACGTTTCTGACATAGAGAAACCATAACAAACTGGGGAGTTGTTTTTTTCCAGAGTTTTTGGGACAGTAGACATGCCAGATACCTAAATTAATGTGTAGAAGCACTACAAAAGTGGAATTTTCATAATATGTGTAGTGATTTTAAATAGTTTACAGGTGACAGTTAAATGTCAATTTGGTTCACCACATCTATTAAGAATAACCAGGACGGGAGGCTGAGATTTCAGAAATATACAATTTATTTAAACAGCTGCAAATTATGTAAAAGACAGTGACATGTGCAAAGGTTGAAGGACTGGCCTGGACTTGATATAAATAACAGATTAAAAGGAGAGAAATTAAAGGCTCCAGACCCAATTATAAAACGCTAAAACATCATGCATTAAAACAAACACAGCAAACTTTAAAACACACTGCAAGCGATATAATCAAACAAAAAGACAAAAGAGGCTCTTTTTGATGTAATTGATGGAGCCAATAACTCACTATTATTCAAGTCCTTACCACCCTGAGTGCACAGTCCCAGTCAACCATAAATATTGCACATTGCCATAAAACAAAAAAAACAATAATCAAACCAAATAACCAGAAAGAAAACTAAAATTAAACAGGGCCAAATAATCTAAATGAAATATAAAGTTGGGAAAAAACAGTGACTGTAACAAAAACATGTTGTAGTTAGGTCACACAATTTAAACAAGTTTATCAAAATGTATAAAAACAGTTACAAACATAAAACACATCATTATATCGTACCTTTAATTCATTAAAATAAAGCAGGGACCGCGTGTATTCCCGTCGTCGCCGACACCGTCACACAGACACGGCTGCACACTGAGCTCGCCACCAACAATTCGCGTCCGCACCTGCTGAGCTCACACTGCAGTTAAGGCCGGCGCATGCTTCTGCGTTTTCAGGGGCCCGCAAGCGTAAGAGCCCTTCCGGGCCCCTTACGGGCTTATGCATCCCTTCTTACGTGCTTACGTGTGTCACCCAATTTTTCTAACTAGACGGCAAAGCTCCACAAGCCTCCCGTAGTCAGCAAGGCTGTGTAACCCGTCACTGACTGGCGGATTTGTCTGCCAGAAAAAGGCTCTAAGGAGCCGCCGTGGCGATGTAAATAAACGGCCCTTCTTTGTGTTTGGCACGAAGAACAGCCGATTTCGACAAAAAACATTACTCCGCCTAGTGTTCTGGCGGGGAATTGCTTTGCAACACGATCAACGCTTGGAAAACCATGAAAACGAGTCCTGCGTCACAACTGCGTGAAAAGCCACAGATGCCGTTGCAGAAGCATGCGCCGGCCTTTACTCAAGGCCGATTAAAGGCCGATAT
Source organism: Limanda limanda (assembly GCF_963576545.1). NCBI lineage: Eukaryota > Metazoa > Chordata > Actinopteri > Pleuronectiformes > Pleuronectidae > Limanda > Limanda limanda. The sequence goes on along the minus strand of NC_083638.1, from coordinate 33,378,491 downwards.
ATATTCAGATTTTATGCACGCACGCAAAACACGCAAGACGCCCCTCGCGTGCCCCCTCTTGCGGCTTGCGTGCGTCTGCCAGTTTTTCTAACTATACGACAAAGCAACGCGAGCCTCACACTGCCCGCAAGGCTGTGATTGATCTGCTTACTACATCCTGTCCGGAGTCTAGTTTCCGGTTTCATGCCCCCTAATGCCAATAGAAATCACGGAAGATTTAGAAGAACGAATATGGACGAAATAGAAGAGTACTTGGCAGAAAAGATGCGAAACTATGACCACTTGGACAACCCGTCACTGATGGGCGGATTTGTCCGCCAGAAAAAGGCTATGAGGAGCGGCCGTGGCGATATAAATAAATAATCGACGAAGAAGAAGACGTCTCTTCTTTGTGTTTTGTCTTCGACAAAACACGTTACTCCGCCTAGTCGGCCTATAAATCGGCCTTTATAGTCGGATTTTACGCACGCACGCAAGTGCATGCTGCAGTTAGTTTGTACCGAGACGGACTTTCTTTGTCCTCCTCCACTCTCCTGCTGACCTGCGCTCATTTTAATTAATAGTAATAGTACCAATAATCATCATTAGTTATCAGGCCTGATCAGCACAAGAAGTAACTTAGTGTTTGTTTCTTGTTCCAGAGTTTATGAGGCTGCATTTAAACATCATGAAAATGACTCGTCAACATTTTGTGCTGAGTACAACACGAGACGTGACACTGAGTCAGGACTCAGTGTTAAAATGAGCGGAGCGAGACTGACAGAGGAGGATGATGGAGAAGCTGTCCTCTCTAATGGACAACCAGTCCCAACCATGCAGGACACCATCACAGCACTGTGCAGCTCTTTCAGCAGCAGACTGATCTGACAAGCTACCTCCATACTGGCCCATTGATTTTAGGGTAATTCAGCTATATGATGATGCATTTTGAGTCAACTCACTCATCTCTGGCAAGTAGTTTATTTTGTAAACATCAGATGGATCAGTTACTTAGAAACAGACAGTGAAGGCCAGAGTCTGCCATATTTATAAAATTAATATTATCGGGGGGCACTTTGGAAATATTTCTGTATAAATATTACAGTTTGCAAATATGACAAATATAACCATATACATTAATTTACTGCATGTTATCATAATTTACAAGGTTATGCCATTAAAAAGTGCTCAACATGGTCTTCACTTTAAATTATTATCCAAGAGGTAGATTCTCTGCCACTGGGGACAGGCGTACCGAGGAAATAGCATCACTACCTGAGCTGCTGGCGAGCAGCACAGAGGCAGCAGTAGGTAGTAAAATGTTGTCACTGTTTGGGAAGAAGGACACAGACTCTTTCCATTAACACATTAAATTGAAATACTAATGCTTGCTGCGCCAGGTATTTTATGTCTTAATGAAAATAAAAACATAAAACCTTTATATTTATGTTGCATATGCGTATATTTATTAACACATTTAATGTACATATTTATTTGATTATCTATGTGATGTTACTCTTCTCTTCTCTTGGCTTTTATTTAGAAATATTTACTTTGACTTTTGGGTCATGTGTCTGCCTTTCTTCAGGCATTATTACAATACATTTTTTGTCCTGAGCTCTCTCTCTCTCTCTCTTGAGGTTTTAATGGGGGGCTGGAACCTCTCACTAGGAGATTTGCATTCTCACATACAGCCCCAGTGGAGAACGTGCACAGATCATTGCATGACTGAAAGAAGCATGAATTACAATAAAGTTATCAGACCAATGTCCTGTTCATATCTCCTAAAGAAAGATTTAGAGAACCAATTCATTTGAATTAATACAAGAAAAACTCACTTTGTAAGTAAGAAAGTAAGAGGCAACAACCACACTTTTATACATTTTAATGCATGCTGCCTTAAAAGTAATACTATAAGTTAATTTGGCTGATCTGCTTTATGATTTTACAGGACTTATAATGTGAGTTTTTGTACAAATCTGAAAAGGGTTTTATATTGTAAGATATGCTCTATCTTATAGTTAAACATAAAAATGACAGAAAGTATTGTCTTGCTATAGGGACCTTGTATGTAACTTGGTAGATTTGGGGAATCATAGCATAAATAATCTATACATAAATAATCTCAATTAACCAAAAGAGTACCATATACAATATGTATAGTATGTTCCAATATGCACATGTTGGTATAAGGGGGCAATATGCTAAGTAAAATAATTATTTGGGAATCTGTTTGGAAATATATATAGGTTTTTTAAATCAACTATGGTCTTCGTGTTCTTATATTTCATGACGATAGTTAAACTACCGAGCAAATATAGCTGTAAATGATTTCGATCTGACTTTTGACCTCACTGTTAGTGTCCTCTGTGCTTTAAATCCCCCATCATGCTTTGAAACGAGCAATTCATATTCTACGCTGTCATCTAGTGACAGAAGCTGTGGAGACAGATTTGGTATAGGGAGGTGTTACAGCATTAATTAGCAAAAATAATTAATACATAAATGCTTGTCAAAAGTGCCTTAATGCTGTAACACCATCTCCCCCAAGAAACCCTCAATTTGCACATTTAAACCTTCACCAAAAGACAATTCTTCAAAATGTGGGCTTGAGTTGCATTTTGGTGAATAGTGATGTTTGCACTCCATTACAGTTTAACTTGTATGTAAATCCAAGTCAGAGCAGCGGAAGCAGAGGCCAGAACGTGATAAGAGCGGAAAGAAGACTGTCATTTTAGTGTGCAGTGACCCAGTCTCACAGCTCCACTTGGAATCAGACCAATCTGTAGACTTTACCCTATCCACAAATAAAAATCGTGCAATTTGACCGAGTACATTTGGTAGGACTTTATGTAACATAATTATGCAACATGATCATCAATTTGAGACACTGGTTGTCTGCTGGCACTGTATTCCAAACTAAGCTTAAATTAACGTACAAAAACCAAAACAATAATACTACTATGGGCTCACGTACGACTAAAACAACCCCTACCAGTTTTAATAACAAGTGTGCTACAACTTAAGCTATTACTCTGGCTTCCTCTACTGCTACTGCATTTTGTATTTAATGTTATTCTGACAATAATCTATGAATGTGACATTGTTAGCAGACAGTGTGTGAAATACAATATGTCTTATACAATATGTCCCTTACTAATTCGACAGTGGTAGAGAAAGTTTCCAGAATTTTTTCTTGGGTTAAAGTACCGAAACTAATATATAAAGATAAAGCATTACAAATAATAGTGTTGCATTCAACATGTTATTGTAGTAAAGGCATGTCAATATTATTATTATCATTAGCATAGTTTAAGTATTAAAATAAAACTACTCAATGTGACTGTGAGACTATTGCATAGTAATGTTGAGTTTTTAGCATTGATTATCAAAGTATTAACTTGTATATATTGTACAACACAATAGGCACACCACCTGCACAACACGGTAGTGGTTTGTGTTGGGGGCCACCAGACAGCAAAGTCGGTGCATGAGACAATCTCGGATGTATGAGAAATACAATGAAAAGCAAATACATTGAAATGTAACTATATATGTATATATATAACTAGTAATATGCTACTATTACTAAGTTATATTTCTTTAAAGAGTCTAAGCCAGTATTTCATATTTAATTGTCAGATTTTTGAATGAAGCTTACATGACACATTAGCGACCCCTGTTATGGCTTGTCTGGGCCCAGTGGAGAGCTATGATTCAGTTGGATGTCATGTAGGGGTGTGTTGTGGTCTGCTTCTGGGAGGGTTATCTGCAACTGATAAGGGCCCCGTTTAAAAGGCAGGGTTAGGATTAGACTTCTTTACTTCACTCTGCCAGCTGGAGGGAGCAGAAACAGTGCATACAGAGGATTTGATTCATCATGATTCTGCTCGTGGTCACTGTATCCGTTGCCAATGTGTTTCTTGCTGCTGGAGTTGTTTGCTTACCCCTATTGGACCAGGGACCCCACATCAACCAAGGCTGGGACCAGGTGGTACGACTCAGGCACCTTTTCGCTGCCAGGCCAGGACTTCACCTGCTGATCAGTGGGGATGGACAGATCCATGGCTCTGCAGACCAATCTCTGTACAGTAAGTAAGGCACTTAACCCACATACTTCAATAGCTGGAAATTTTTATTGTTGGTAAATCATATTTATGATTGCAGTAGAACTGAAGTGGGTTTGGTGTGATTCTCAATTCTGATGAGGATTTGAACTGCAGGTCTGCTGGAGATCCGTCCAGTGGATCCAGGCTGTGTTGCCATCAGAGGAGTAGCAACTGCACGATTTCTCTGCATAGAAGGCAATGGACGACTGTTCTCATCAGTAAGGATTTATATATGATACTGTGACAATCTGCTACCAAATTAAGTCTACATCTGTTGTTAATTAAGAGAAGAAGTTCCAAAAATTTTAATTATTCCAAAAGTAATTCACTAATCAAGCTATTTCTTTATGTTTAGGTCTAATTAATTAATTCTGTCTCATTCCCACTGCCGAACAGAATTTTTCTGATTGTAAGATTTGCAACCCTCTTACACACTTAAAGGGGACATATTATGAAAATTCCACTTTTTTAGTGCTACACGTTAATTTGGGTATCTGGCATGTCTACCGACTACAAAAACTCTGTATAAAATCAACCCCCGCGATTAGTTATGGTTCCTCTATGTCAGAAACGTCATGCTTGAGTGACTGCTAATTAGCTTCCTTATCATTCTCTCATCACAATGAAATGGGAGTCTCTCTTACATGGCCTTGGCCCGCCCCAGTCACTCATTATAGATACGATATTTGCCAAAGCACTTCACTTCGTTTTTGCAAACCTCGGATGCACCTGGAATAGCTAGCTAGCAGCATGAAGCAAATGAAGCACTCAAGATGCGCTGTGGTCGGCTGCACAGATCCGCACAGATATGTACATGACTTCCCAGCCTCAGAAGACACAAGAGCGAAATGGATTGAATTCATATTTGAAGGCAATCCCGGAAAGAATTGGCAAAAGTCTGTTGGTGTGCGCCCCGGTAGACCCCGGGTTCCTCCCGGCGCTAAATCTGTCTGAGGGTCGCTTTTCCATCACTCGGAGACCCCCGTGTCTCCGCGGCTGGGGCTGTCGCAGGAAGGCTTTGGCCCGCCTGACTCTGGTTTAAAACGGTATTGTTGGTTGCAAGATTGTATCTTCGTCTCCAGTAGCCATATTTCTACAAAGGTAATTGATAGCCAAAAATCCGGGCGCTCGTATCTCGTGGAGGAGGGGGAGACGGGGGAGGGGGAGAAAGGAAAAGGCCCTTAAAACAGGTCACTCTGAGGAGGGCTGTTTTAGACAGGGTAAAAAGGGTGCTGTTTTAAATTATCCTTGTGGTATTTTGACCAAAATATGTTAAAGACATTTCATTAAGACCCCAAGGAACCATATCAACTTGTGGTAAGATTGGCATAATATGTCACCTTTAATGTACTGTGTGTAAACAATCAGATAAACCAATGCCTTCAAATTCAAATAACCTAGTCGATACATTTATAATACATTTAAGTGAAGTTATAATTTTTATTTAAGATTAAACCCAACAGTCTAAACCAATTTCAGTTTGAAAAAATTCAATGGAATACATATTCATCTGAGTATATACAGATAACTATACAAATTTATGATAAACATGTTTTAATACCATGATTAATGAATGACTTACAGTAAATGTAACTGCACTTTCCTTCTGTGGTTTTTATTGGAGTTTGCTTTTATTCAAAAAAAGTGCTGATATTTAACAGGGCTTAATTTTTAAATCCACATGAAGAGTTCACTAGGAATTACAGTAAGCTACTGATGCTAACTGAAAATCTACTAAATGATCTACCCATGTACAATCTATGGTTCTAGAGAACTGTATCTGTTCACTGGAGCAGCACCCTGGCCATGGCTTAAACAACTAAATTGGTATTGTTGCACTGCAGGTAAGGAGCTATTAGACAAAATTTAGTCTAGAAACCCAATGGGAATCAAAATCACTGACACACACTGAACAAATAACTAACATGGAAATATAGCCATGCTCAACACTGCATCTTGAGCCTCACTCAATGTGTCCAGATAGGGATGACACATTTTTGAAAATATAACTTTTCATTGCTCAATCTTCAGCAAATACATTTCATCTCCTCCGGGCTTCAGCTGAATCGTCAACTCTTTTTAAAACTTTTTCTTCCTCAATGTCCTCATTATCACCCACCGCACACACCTACATTGATATTTCAATTTTATTCAGTGTCTGAAGCTCACAATTCAACTTATTTTATCACTTAACAGAATGGGAACAATCATTTTTATATGTTATGATTTGATAAAAATGCACTTTTTAAATGCTGAATAATGCTTCTCCCAAATAGTTTTCACGCAGTGAAGATGGGTTTTTGTAGACACTGCTGACATGAATCATTGTGCTGTGGGTAGTCAGCTTCAGTGTTCCGAAAACACTGCATGCCAATCAGTCATTCATTCAAACAGTCGACTGGTTCATCAACCTTTGTCCGGTGTGGTGCAGGGTAAGATGTGTTTGCAAAGTGAAAAACCTGAATGAAAAGCTCTAGCAGCAGCAACAACAACCTTGGCCTCTGGCTGGCTCTCTTTCCCAAAAGTAAACAGCCATCGAAGAACGTGCATCACCATTTATGTATGTTTTTTCTGTTGCTGTTGATAAAATCAGGTTTATAAAAACACTATTAATGCAAACTGTGTCCCAAAATAACAGGGGGGGGGACAATAAATATTCTGGCAAGCACTCAAAATAAATAACTTTGATGAGACCAATGTCTAAAATGACTTGCTAGAGGGGCCTGGGGCAAAAATTTGCTCCTGGGCCCCCTGTATAGGGAAAATAGTGAGTAAGACTCCTGTGCCAGAATAGAAAATGGCTTTAGTTGTATTGTATTGTAATTCAATTTTACAGATGCATATAATGATTGACTGATGACTATGTTCGCTATCTAAAACCAAATTATAATGAGTTGAAATTTATTTGGGAGAAAAAGGTAAAATACTAAGCAGCTTTAATCAAAATAGTTACACATTAATTTTTTATTAAGCAACTAATTGCTTCACAAATGGTCAATGGACTGTATTTATTTGAGCCAAGTGCAGTTGGAGTGCAGACAGGGGGAGCAGGGGATCGAACCACAAACCATTAGTTAGTGGATGGCTATCTTCTATGTTTAATGTTTGAATAAATAGAGGGTCACACATCAATTTGGGCCACACAAACAGCATTCTAAGAGTTTGACTGAAGAATGCTCAGTACCTTTCAAACCTTGCTAACAAGTTAATATTAGCCATACCAGAATAAACTGCAGATCTGTAACTCCTGAATGTACTAAGGTGAGCAAGAAAATATGTGAGTTATATCCGGTGACTTAATAAGTTTTAGCTTATTGTTTTAAGGATTTTTTGAAAAAAAGACACATGATTTGATACTCTGCAAAAACAAGGCAAACTAATTTTACTTATGTGTTGATTTTTCAATATCTCCAGATGGAATAGAGTAATAGGACCAGCCATAACAAAATGAATAGAAGAGGAAGGTTTAATTTTATTTTGAAATTCTAGATTGAAGTTAAAATGTTGAGGAAAAGAGTTGAGATGTCAAGAATAAAGTCACATTAAATGTATAGATGTTTAAATCTCGCATATATGGAGAATATATTATATATTCAGAATAAATTTGAAATTTCAAAATTAAAGTTAAATTTATGAAGAATATATCAAAATACTAACATTAGCATGTATGACTGCCTAGACAAAATAACTTGTTTTGATGAATTGGTGACATTGACATAAATTCTTTATCTTTCTCACATAAACATACTGTGGTAATTAGTATAAGGATAAAGTAGAGATTGTGCTGCTGTTCTGAAACTCACATCTCTTTGTCACTTGACATTTCAGCTTTCTTCTTAATGTGCAAAAAATATCTTCCTCTGAATTAGTCCGGCCTATTCAGAAAAAATATAAACTTTATTATTAACAATTTGACTGTATGCATGACTTTGCAAATGTATTCTCTGCATTCGGACTATATTGATGCAATACAAAAAATGGTGTATTTTACAAAACCTTCCATCTCAATAACTCATCTATTTGTAGGAGGATACCGTATGAATGTATGCCTCTCTGTCTTTTCCAGCACACCTACAGCAGAGACGACTGCACCTTTAGAGAGCAGATCTTACCAGACGGGTACAACGTCTACATCTCTGACAAACACGGAGCTCTGCTCAGTCTAGGAAACCGGCGGCAAAGGCTGCAGGGTCGCGACAGAGGGGTCCCAACATTGGCTCAGTTCCTTCCTAGGATAAGCATTCTGGAACAGGCCTCAGCCCCAGGTCAGGACATTCCTGACCAGCAAGGGCTGAGAGTAGCACAAACAGAAGAACATTTGGACTCTATGGACTCATATGGAAAGCTCTCTCAGATCATTCACAGTCCCAGCTTCCACAAGAGATGAGACAGTAGCTCTGAGACATCTAAAAAACACATTTGTCCTGGGGTGTTTTGCTTTGTTTGAGGCTGAGCACGCCTCCTGGCATGTTGCCGAACCTGGGACTGAATGCTTGTCCGGCAGCCTGCACCTGGAAAGGTTGCTGTGAAGTCTTTCCAGCACTGTCCTGTCAAATAAGACCAAGTGCAGTGTCATACAGAGTGGAGAATATCACACATATTCAGTATCACATTTCTGCCTGTTATTTTCAGTTACAACCTTTGTTTTAAAGTTCTCAAACAACACAACCATACAGGAGGTTTTAACCCTATCCGCTAACACAACCAATAGGAGCACTTCTTGAATTAGATATCCAACTGATACAAATCACTATTGGGAAAAAAATAACCTTTTTATAATATGACAATCCTGTAGTAATGGCTGCAACTTGAATGGGTATAAGGAAAGATAATGGTTTGGGTCCACATCATTTGTTTGTTAGGGTTAGAGGACCTTTGTTGTCAAGTATAGAGGATGAAACAAATTGTTAAGCCCTACAAGAAAAATTATAATATGTGAATATGGGCTATACAAATAAAATAAAATCTGATTGATTGATGGTTAATATTATTAACACATGGTTATGAACAATAGTCATGGTTAAAAAAAACTGTTTTGTTTAAAATGGCAAAAGAGCAGGGGTCGTTTATGTTTAAGTTCAGTTTAAGTTTTGAAGATCCAGTTCTTCTTCCATCTCTGTCCCTTTATAATATGACTGCACATCCTCCTTGGCTCCTGTCATAATTACTACACCACTAGAGGTCACTGTCACACAAATTTAAAAATGTTTTGGGGCATCTACCTATCCATCTATCTATCTGAAATGAGTCAAACTGAAGGGTAGTGCTACCGAAAAGGTGCAACTAAATCTTATCATACATCGAATATTCTTTCTGTCATTACACATAGTCTTTCTGGTTAGAACAGTCTAATCTCATTCTCAAAATGTTGTTTTTATGCCACAAGAGTCTCAGCCTCAACTGTTTTGGTGAACTGTGGCAGAGAATAGTCAGGATGATAATCAACACCTGACAAAAGTATTGTTTTCTTGTTATGAGTTATATGTATTGTATGTTATAAATTATTTAAATATACAACAGTATGAATGTTTCATTTTGAATGCACCTGTGGAATTTTTCAAATAAATTACAAAGCATTCAAAGAGGGTCACTGTGGGATATCATTATTCTCCGTCCAATGAGGTCCTGCCGTTGTCCTTGCCGTCAATCTTTTGCTCCACCCCATTTCCCTCTGCCATCGCCAACGTCATCCAAAATGGTTCCGGTTTCATCCCTGCCTTTGCTGAAATCCTCCAGATTTAGCATCCTATTAATTTGTTCATTCTGCATTTTTTATTTCATTTATCACTATTATTATATTTCCTGCTTACTACTCACTCCTACATTCTGCCCAATTCCTGTTAATTCCTTCCTGCCAGTAACCCCTTATACAGTCTCCTAAATTCCATTGTTCTTTGCCAGGTTACCATTGTTATCCGGGTGTAGATTTTCTCTTTCATTCCTTCTATTGTTGCTCTCTTGTTTAAAGGGATAGTTAAGAAAAAAAGGAAAATTCCCTTATTACCTGTTCACAACTATACCGATGGAGGGGGTGGGTGAAGAGTTTGAGTCCACAAAACACTTTAGGAGTCTATGGCAGTTGTTCTCAAAGTTAGGGGGGGCGCGAACACTCTCCAGGGGGGGGGGGGGGGTGTCACCTGTTAATTAATTATTTTTTTTAAATAAAAAAATGACTGCCGACCTGTCACTGGTTAGTGAAAGCTCCTTCAGTGGCGAAATGTAAGGGGGCTGGACTGTCACAAACAAATCAAATACTGTTTCGTTCCTGATCCACCAATCAAAAGAGGAGTGTTATCATTTGAACGTGAGTTGCACGTACGCTTCCGAGTATAAAAGTAACCGCAGGCATGGTCAGCCCTCACCCTCACTGAGACGACACCCTGCAGAGTTTGTGCGATTGCTCTTGTTTCCTCTATCTTTCAGATATTATAAACAGTCTTTTTAAAGACTCACTCCTTCCTTAGTAATACATTCCTGCACTTGCAGTAGGCCTATTCGTATCCTAATCTAAGGAGTAATTTGCTCCAGTCTTTTTAGAAAGCTCGTAGCCCTAAGAGCTAGCCTTCTAGCTAGCTAACTTCTTCCAACTGCAGCTAGCCCTTTTCTCCTTAACACCTACCTTTACATCTTCAATCATCCCCCGTGTTGCAACAAAAAAAACACCAGCACTTGAATACTATTCTGTGCTATCCCTGTCTACATTGTGTACTGTTCGTTTTGTTAGGAACCATTGCCTAGCACAACCTTATTCATTATTAGTGTGAAAGTCGCTCACAGCCACACATACAAACACACTCACAAGACCACAACGTTGCAATAGCTTTATTAACTTCACACACAGTGTAAAATATAATAATAATTGTATGTATGGGCCTAACAATAACAATAGCCTTGACATGTCAGGCTAGGGTTGCCAACTCCCTGAAAAATAAATAAGGGACACCTCATTGGCAGGGCCAGCCGACCCGATATCCTTCAACCGTCCTGGCGTGGTGAATTTGTTTTGCCCCTTTATTTTGTGAGTGAAACGATTTTTGAACTATTTGAACCTGAATTGAATTAGATGCATATTTTTGAGTGACAAATTATTATCCAGCAATTCACAAAAAATTAACTGAATAAAATAAGAATCTTTCTTAAACAGAAACCTGTCTTGCTTAACTTAAAACTGTATACATTAATATAAAACAATAGAAAGAAAGCAGAACATCCATCCTGAAGTAGTGCATATTTTTAGTTTGAGTTTTTAGTGTACCAGCTTTGGGGGGGCCCCGCTTGAAAAAGTTTGAGAACCCCTGGTCTATGGTAAACAGTGTTGCAGACAAGGTGACCTCTTCTTCAGATGTAATATAACAACAGAAAAAAACACAAGTTGCCTCCATACTGCTCGTGTGGTGTCATCCAAGTGTCTGCAAACCCCGACATTCATATTTGACTCGAAGCGGTGTCATTTACACTGTGTTTTAAGCAAAAAATGCACTACCAGAAGTAGCGATGGTAGAGGACATAGCGATGCAGGACTAACAGAAATGCAATAGATGTCACATGTAACAGAGAAAATACAGGTCGAAAATGAATGTCGGGGCTTGCACAATGACACAACACGAGCAGTATGGAGTCATGTTCTGTTTTTTTCAGTTATTTCTTAAGACTGAAGAAGGGGTCCCATTTATTTCAATTTAATTGATTTTGGCTGCAACCCTGTTTAGCCCTGAGACTCCTAAAGTGTTTTGTGGACTCAAACACACATCTGGTTTCCTGGCGGTTCTCTCTATCTGAGTCCTTACTTGCCATCAGTTCCACAACAGAACCTGCACAATATTTAGCTTCTCAGTTCAACAATATGTTTTGCAAAGGAGCTGCTACTGCAGCATAATGTTTGTACTGAAAGGCCTTGACTTGAATTTGGCAATAAATATGACTATTTTCCTTTAAAAAAGTCGTCCTATTTACTCAAATAAATACAAGTACTATTGAGTATGAAACCGAAAGCATTAGATGTTTGTGACACAATTCAACAGATAAGCATTAAAGGGCCCATATTGTGTAAAAAACATGTTCTGGTCTTTTATTATCCGTAATTACTTGAAGGGGGTCAGTAGGCACCATTATAGTTTGAAAACTACTCCATCAACAGGAATACGGTGGAGCGTGTCAGCAGCTTCAGGTTCCTCGGGGTCCAAATCAGTGATGACCTGACCTGGAGCCACCACACAGACTCCATCAGGAAGATGGCCAGACAGCGGCTCTTTCTCCTCCGCAGGCTGCGAAGGCTCCACATGGATAACAGGATTCTCTGCAATTTCTGTGGGTGCACCATAGAGAGTATCATGACTGGCTGCATCACCGCCTGGTATGGCAGCTGCATCGCCCTGAACCGTTATAAGGCCAAGCCGGTACCACCCCAGCTCACCGTCACCACCACCCCTCCACACTGAACGCGACACCAAGCAGACATGTTGCTGAGCTAGCAGGTTGTTAGCTACCAGCGGCTAACCACAACAAAAAACAGTGAAGAAACACTTCAGGGTGGATCCACGCCGCATGTGTCCATGCACATTCCTCCTAAGTTACGCTTTATTTCTTGTGACGTGCTGTGTCGCTGTGCTCAGCAAGGAGTAAAGTAGACGTTACTCTGTAGTGAAACTTGGGACGTTACTTCTACATTGGGCGGCTGTGGCTGAGGGGTAGAGTGGTCGTCCTCCAACTTGAAGGTCGGCGGTTCGATCACCAGTCTGAACCATCTGCATGCCGAAGTGTCCTTGGGCAAGAATGCTGAACCCTGAATGGCCCCCCCATAGAATAACAAAGTGCTGCAAATAGATGCACTGTATGAATGTGTGTGTGAATGGGTGAATGTAAAACTAATGTAAAGCGCTTTGAGTGGTCATCAAGACTAGAAAAGCGCTATATAAATACAAAACCATTTACCAAAACCATTTACATTGGCCGACTGTCCTGCTAAAACTTACTTAGAACAGAAGCTGTTCGGACCAATCAAATTGTCAGGGCGGGCTTTATACGATGATGCGCTTGGGTTGAATTCGTTTTCGACAAACATGCCTGCCGCTGGAGAGCTGAGATGTGTAGATGGTAGATGCTGCCATTGAGTCTGTATTAGAATACATCAACAGCGCATTCATTTTGAAAGAGGAACAGAGAAACGCGATCAAGGCATTTGTAGATCGAAATGCTGTTTTTGCCATCCTTCCTACGGGATTCGGAAAAAGTTTAATTTATCAGCTGGCCCCGATGGTCGCTTACTCCACACCCGACATTTAACGGAGCAAACAGCGGAGAATTACAGTGAGCTGTATGATCCTTAGCACATATGAGACAAAAAAGACACATGTTGGGATGCTGTTGCAGTTAATGTTGGAGCAACAAGTAAGTTTATGCTTGAAAAAAATGATTAACTGCCGTTTTTACTCCTCGCTGGCCTCCTGCAGAGCCATGACAGCGGAGCTCTGGAAGCGCAGGTCGGTCTTGAAATCCTGAGCGATTTCTCTCACCAGGCGCTGGAAGGGCAGCTTGGGGATCAGCAGCTCCGTAGATTTCTGGTAGCGACGGATCTCTCTTAGAGCCTCGGTACCAGGCCGGTAACGTTACCGGGCCGGTAGTGGTGAGGCTTCTTAACGCCGCTGGCGCCGGGGGCTCTCACAAGCAGCCCTGGTCTCCAGCTGCTTCCTGGGAACTTTGCCTCCGGTGGATCTACGAGCGGCATTTCCATAGATTTATTTAGAGAGTGAATAAACTCGTGAAACAGAGAAGTACGGCCATGTAATCCATTGATTTCAACAATGTAACTGTATTCTGAATACCATTTACTTCAATTGTAACTGTAATGGAATACTGTTACTCATAATTTGTATTCTAAATACGTAACGCCGGTACATATATTCCGTTACTCCCCAGCACTGTCGCTTAACATACGTCACATACTACTTTGCTCTGATTGGTTGTAAGTCTATCCAATTGAGCGAAGAGGCATTTTTTTTCCTGGTTCGGTTGAAACACGCCCCATAATCACAGCCCAGTGGAGCGGTATCAGACTCATATTCTGACTAGAATTATGAGTATGACAACGTCAGGCTAGGACGGTGTAGCTTCCCGTTTAGAAACATCCTGTTGTAACCGACTGTAAATGTGTGGCTGGTCTTCAATTGATGTGTCCAAACCATAGACTGTATATATAATGCAAACATAACGTGACTTTTCAGCCGTGTTTACCAGAGTGAGTGCGCCAGAATGAGACCGGTGATAGGCCTGGTTGCGGTAAGCCAATCAGAGGAGGGACTCAAGAGGCAGGCGAAAACAACCTGTTCTATCTGCAGCTCCAGAAAAGTGCATTAGAATCTGTACATGTAATCACACAACAGTATTACACAGTAACAACAGCATATTATGTGGTGGATTTGACAGCAATGCATGTGACAACAAGACATTAACAAAGTGTGTGGAGCTTCTTGAGGATTACAACTGAGACAGATGTAATGCACCTTGACGCTGGTTGCAACCCGACAATAAACAGTACAAGACAGATGCTACTTGTTGTCTATTCAGATAATACAGTCAAGGTTAGATAAGATGCTGTTAGATAATAAATGTGATAACCCCAGTTTTGGTATAAACAGCAAGGTATTGTGATCAAAACATATTTCAAAATACATATTGCATCAGGCTGTAAAAACAGGATTTATGATGTATCCCCTACCAGCCTATGCACAAAAAAAAATACACAAACAGATAATTACTTCCACCAAGGAGGTTATGTTTTCATCCACGTTTCTTTGTCTGTTAGTTAGCAGGATTACGCAAAAACATCTAATGTGCATGACCGTGTCAAACATCTTTATTTGAGGAAGTCCCCTGCAATTTTATTACATTATGACATTTGGACCATTTACATTTTGTAATATTTCGATTACAATTTCTGATTATAATTTTTTTGAACAATACAGAATTCCACTAATTCCTTTTAACACACAATAACTAAATATATTTTTTCTCCACTGTTTTTCTATTATACGGCAAAATGCATTTCCCCCTTGTCTTAACTTTATGTCAGTTACTGTAAACTTATGAAGCGGTGTCTTAACTAATTATACTGCTCAAGAGCTTTGCTGATTTTCTTCCACATACAGAAACTTCCCTTTTTGCCCAGGGGATCAATAACATATATATATATATATATATATATATATATATATATATATATATATATATATATATATATATATATATATATATATATATATATGCACAGTACTACCAGAGATTTGTTGTGTATGCCACTGGATTTGGGGTGACAGGTCTGGCAGGGTTGTGGCAGACAAATAAAGCACACACACTAACAAGATACACTGACACACACAAAGAGAGAGAGAGAGAGCGATGGACATATGTTGACTCTTAAAGCAGCCTTGTTTTATCTTGATGAAGGACTGGATTGATTTTAGAACAAAGAGCAAGGGACAGGTTATCTGTAAAACAGTCAAATTAGCTATGAGAGTATAGTATAGTAGCTTTATTTGTCAATAACTTTACATGTTCAGACATACAAAGAAATCGATATATCATTTCCCACTCTCTCTCATAAAGTGCACAGGCACAACGGATAAGACAACAAGACATTTCCTAATTCTAAGTAAACAGATTCAAGTACAGCACGTATAGCAGCATAGGTTTATGTAAAGTAAAGTGTAGACGTACTAAAGTGATAAAAGTGCAAAAGACATTTTGTTTCAGAGTCCTGAGTGATTTGAGGAGGAGGGGGGGGGGGATTTCAGCAGAGAGAGTTCAGCTTCCTGACAGCTTGGTGAATGAAGCTGTTACTGAGTCTGGTTGTGCGGCACCGGAGGCTCCTGTACCTTCTGCCAGAGGCTAGGAGGCTGAAGAGACTGTGTGCAGGGTGTCACTAGAAATCCAGGTGGCTTTGCGGGTGAGGTAGGTGGTGTAAGTGTCTTGTAGAGAAGGGAGTGGGGAACCAATGATCTTAGCAGCTGTGTTTATTATGCGTTGTAGTGCCTTCCTGCTGTGTTCGGTGCAGCTACTGCCCCACACTGTGATGCAGCTGGAGAGGATGGTTTCAATAGTGCCCCGGTAGAAAGTGATTAGGATGGGTTTGGCAGCTTTCGCTCTCTTGAGCTTACGGAGGAAGTAGAGGCTCTGCTGGGCTTTCTTCGCCAGTGATGCAGAGTTGGAAGCCCAGGAGATGTCCTCACTGATGTGCACCCCCAGGAATTTGGTGCTGGTCACTCTCTCCACAACAGCACCATCGATGGTCACTGGGGGGTGCTCAGTGTGGCTTTTTTCTGAAATCAACCACAATTTACTTTGTTTTGGTGACATTTAGCATGAGGTTGTTGTCTCTGCACCACTTGGTCAAAAGGTTGACCTCCTCCTTGTAGTGGGTCTCGGTCCTTCTTGGTGATGAGACCCTCCCACCTGACATTTGTATCCATGCTTCCTGAGGTCACCTCTCTCACCCCTACAAACAAATAGTCTTTGCCGCACGTGATCTATATATAGTCTCTGCACACCATCGAAGTGATTAAGTGACTGCTGGAGAAGTAGATTTTAAAATGTCGGTCAAAAAAGTGTGAGTTAAGTGCGAGGGGAGTCTGAAAAGAATAAGGAAAGAGAAAGAAAGAAAGCGGAGGGCAGGCAACGCTTAACAGATTTCTTGGTGAGCCCAACTAGTAATGGCTGTGCCGCCTTTGTGTGTCGCAGAATTTTAGCTGTGTGATGCTGTCGCCGAGGACTTAATTCGCCGTTACTGACAGCTCATGGTAAATAAGAATGCGGACTTGAACCGGGACATGTCCGCCTACTTTGCCACATCTGGTCAAATCCCGCTCAAAAACAACTACCATTTCCGTTTTTTTCCCATCACAATAAAAGTCTATACAGATACACTGCTAGTGATTACAGGAAAACACAAATTCACTGACCAACCTTTCACAATAAGGCAACTAAATAAAATAGCTTTCTTGCTTTCACACTGGGTGATGATCCACCGCGGAGCTACAGCTGAGTTTATCTTGAAGATGGACATAAATGTGTTAGCGAGCAAGAGAGAGCAGAGAGAAAGAGACAGGGCGAGCAAGAGAGAGAGGGAGTGAGCAAGAGCGACAGAGAGAGCCTATCGCCCCTGACCTGAAGTCTTTTACATTAACTTGTAATATAACTACAGCCTTTCTGAGGTTTCTGATGTGATAACTGTATTTCCTGAAAAAGTGTGTTTTAAGTTTCTGCAATTTAAAGAATCTAGTGAAGTCTTTGGTCAGTTCTCTTTTATTTTGCAGTAAACATTTTCTCAATGTATGTGTTAGAACACTAAGATGGTATTTAAGGTTTGGTCATAATTCATGGAATACCTGAATGAATGTAAAATAATGTTCTTTTTAGCACGATACTCCACAAAAAAATTATTTTACTGTAGTAAAGTATCAGTTGGCAAAGTTTGAGACAGGAGAATTGAAATGCGATGAGATTTCATATTTACTTATACCAAATTTGGTATGTACTGTTCATTAGGGCCTAACCTAACAAACATTGCAGATTCATTTATACAGCTGACTCTGTTATTTGTAAATACAAATTTTAAATATGCATGAGGGACATCACCGGAGAGGCGGTGGACTAGTGGCAGAAACTTGGACTATGGGCAGAAAAGGTCTCTGGTTCGTCTCTGCTTCGGCTCCACGGAGAAACAACAAAAAGACGAACCTGTCCAAAAATCCAAGAGGATTCTCCCTACCCTGTCTAGTGCCCCTGAGCAAGGCACCTTACTCCCCCAACATCTGCTCCCCGGGTGCCGTACATGGCTGCTCACTGCTCTGTGTGTCCTGCACCAGATGGGCTAAAAGCAGAGGTTTAATTTCCCTCCTTGCATGAGTGTGCTTGTTCATGTCTGTGCATGTGTTTGGGATGATATCTTAATCTTTATCTTAATAAATCGAGAGGAAGGGGCCCCACAAAGACTGCTTGTGTATAGGGCCCATCATGTTGTGCTATCCCCCGGACAATCGCTGTACATTTTTGCTAATGAATGTACTTCCCTAATGAACAGTACATTCCAAATTTGGTATAAGTAAATTTCCGAGAAACGAAATTGTGCGCATAACTTTACGGAAGATATCTTACGAACCCTTGCGTGTGACTATCATGCCATTTATATCAAGTTAGTTATCAGTAGGCTGCCCCATACTTTGCACATTTCCAACTTTACTACTCTGCAGTTTTAATTCACAATTGGTACTGTTTCTTTCAGTTTTTTTCAACATATCTGAGAAACTAATAAATTGTCTATCAGGAAAGCCATCAGCCTCCCGTCCCGTTCATTTTAGATATAGGTGGTGAACTCGATTGGAGTTTAACTGTCATATCAATTTCGACCACTACACCGCATCGGGGCGGTCATACCGACTGTTTCCGCAAGTGTTGAGCAAAAGGAACAAGAGAGAGCTAAGCAGCCAGCACTAAGAGGTTCATCAGTCAGTGAAAGCCTCCAAGAAGGCTAACAGAAGTGAAAAGCATGGTGACGCTGCACCGTGAAGCTCCAGAAACATGACCTGCATCGAGTATTTAATGAAAAGTGAAGCTGAGAGAAGGCTGCAGCTGAGCTGCGATCCACACAGCAGATATTTCTCAGACGATCGTGTGTGTGTGTGTGTGTGCGCGCGCGCGTGTGTGTGTGTGTATGGCACTATGTTGCTCCTCCTCGGCTGACTTTTCGATTGAAGAGTGTAAAGACACATCAACCGGAAACCAAACTTTTTTCTTCGACTTTTTTTTTTCTGAGGCAAAAGAGGAAAAGGAGACGACACTTGTTTTCATGAGGCCCACACAGTTCCTCATTTCGGTCATATACGTCTGCTGTTGGAAATGTGTCAGCTGTCGGGAGAAGCGACCACTTTCTGCCGAGGGTAAAGAGACGTCGACGGATTTCATAACTCACGTAACGGATTTTGGCTCTTTATCATGGAAGATGTAAGTAGTGGCTTCAACCACACTGTGTTACTACGCTGCTTGGCAATGTACGGCGGTTTGCATTATGTCGGTGATGTCAGCTCGTAAGTAAGACATGTTTTACTGAAAGGGTAGCGAGCGTTTCACGGAATGATGTTATAAAGTAAAATACATTCCAACTCGACAGAGTAAGGCTTGTACATAGGAATGTTTGTGCCTCTAGTTTTGGGTTTTATAGCGGTACCAGGCGGTCTGCTGCAATCATCTAAAGTCAACACGATGTGGCAAAAATTGCACCTGCCCACCTGTCAATCCGTTTCATCAACTTGTTGGTCGAATTCCATGACAAAAACTGGCCGCTAGTAATAGCTAAAGCTTATTTTAAAATGTGCCAGTTTATTGTAGGGCAATGCGGGGATATGAACACGATCTTAATCTAATAGTTCATATCTGCTTTTGGAAATTAGTTATTGAATGCATATCTACATATTCTGTTTGCCAATAATCATTTGAATTGTTACGCCATATTGTCGTTGGTGTAGGCTTATAACAGATACCTCCTCACATTATAGGCTATTGCCATGATATTTGTTTGATTTGTACATCTGTTTACAGAAAAACATGGCATTTGATGCCAACATCTTTAGGAAAGACTGTTAACTGACAGAACATGCACTGATGAAACGTATCTACCCGATGGCTGCATATTTCGATTTAAGTTTGACATTTCAAGGAAGTACACTTATGAGAAAAAGGAAGTGAGAGACCTACTTTGCTACCTACAGTATGCAGGGAACATTTCACACCACTCCCTTCCAGCGTAACACTGGTCGAAAGCATTAATTATCTAGCCGCCCTGACTCTCTATCAAGAATCTGTTCATTAATGTAGCATTTATTTTTTCTTGTATAGAGCTTAACTACTTTTTTAATGACGAACTGTACATTCTAGACTAAATAGATTTATAAACCCTGCAACAGCCCACATTTGAACTGTAACATGACTTCCCCCTAATTCTAGATAGATAGATAGATAGATAACCTTTATTTAGACAGGGTATAAACCAATTGAGAGCAGAGCTCTCGTTTACAATGGTGCTCTGCATTTCCATAAACAAGTACAAATTACAGTACAGAGGAGTAAAATGTCTCAAAAAGGAATAAGATGGAAAAAAACAGGAGCAACAGGAGCATTCATCAACTAAAACTTCCTTTAACAAAAAATTTAACTGTTCTAAGGTAAAAAACAATCTAGCCAAATTGAGTCCTGAAGTTTATTCCAACTTCTATTCCATTTCATTTCATTTAGCTGAAGCTTTTTCCAAAGCGACTTAAAATAAGTGCATTCAACCATGAGGGTACAAACCCAGAACAACAAAAATCAAGAAAGTACAATTTTCTTCAAGAAAGCCAAACTACAAAGTGTGGTTATAAGTGGTACTAAAGCACTACTTTTTAAAAATTATATATTTTTTCATTCAAGTTATAGTCGGAAGAGATGTGTTTGTGGCAGAAGATGTGTAGACTTTTTGCTGTCCTGCGGTCATTGGGGAGCTTGTTCCACCATTTAGGAGCCAGGACAGCAACGCATTCTGGATGAGTGAGGAGTGTGGTATCTGAATGCAGTTTTTCGTAGTTCCGTGTGCATGTAGGGTTTGTCAAGGGTAATATGTTGTTGAGAACGAGAGTGGTGATCCATATTCTTAACTTTTAAAAGGGATGATAAATAAAATGGTAGCTTATTAAGCATAGCTTTGTAAATAAAAACAAGACTGTGTTGTTTCCTACGTGTGGCAAATGAAGGCCACGCTACTTTCTGTTACAAGGTGCAATGATTGCTCCGATAACTGTCACCCGTTATAAACCTTAGCAAACTGTGATATTAAGCATCCAGTGGCATGAGTGTATGTGAAGCAGCATTCATTTTAATCACATCTGCGTAGTCTAGCGCTGATAAAAATGTTGCCTGCACAATCTGCAATCTATTTGTGAAAGTAAAACACTGCCTGTTTTTATAAAAGAAACCCAATTTAGCTTTCAGGTTCTTCCATAGCTCAGTAAGTGAGTTTTAAAAGATAGTTTGTCGTCCAGCCAGATACCCAGATATTTCTAATTTTAAACTCTTTTAATTTCAACAAATCATGTGGAAAACCCTGCTCAACAAAGTGTTTGAAATCCCTCTTTACAAGTAGTTTGTATTTCCTGACTCAAAAGATGAGTAGAATTCAGAATTTGAAACTAGTTAGTTTGTATGGATATTGTACTTTCCTCTTCCAAACCTGCTGCACGTTCTTTATCTTTCACCCCAAAGAAATGGTGCTGATCATTTGTCCCTGCTGTATGAGTCATCCTGTTATCCCACTAACGTAGAGTGCATAGTGTGACATGTCTGCCTGTCCCATTTATCAAAAATGAAACAGACAACCACATTATGTGTCAGGCTGAAAACAATTAACCTTCTCTCATAATCATGCTGATATCCAGGCCCCTGCCACACAATGAATGTGTGTGTGAGTGAACCCTCTTACTGGGGCACTGCTCAGAATTTCTGAGAACATTCCTTTATGACGAAAATCCAAGTTCTCAATAGTGAATGCATGAATGTGTTGCAGCGACAAAAAGTCTTAAAAAAGGGAAAGTTGAGGGAAAATTTCTCTAGAAGATGTAACATTTTGTTCGTACTGCACAAGGCCTTTATTTGTGTGCTTCCATCTTTGATACCTCCTTATATTTTCACTCTTTATCATTCTTTATACTATGACATGTCACCATCCATGTCTCTCTCATCCTTGGGGTTCTCTCTTACACCTGATACAATGACACGCCATGCACGACACAAGTGTCCCACATACGAGTGAACATTAGTGTTGGTCCTAAAAGTAGGTGTGGTCAGCTGCAATCTTGGTGCATTGCTGTCTTGAGGCAGCGGAAAGCAAAAGTCTGACATCTGTGAGAACAGTGGTGGAGTTCTTCAATTTTATTTTTGGTCTCATCAAGATAGAAACATGCACCTCAAGATTCTATTTGACGTGACTTATTGTATTTCAATACACATTTATCAGGTGCCTCAGTTTGCAGGCTGGCTTCCTCTCCTGGCCGTTGGGGAGGGGAGAAGAGGGGGGGAGTAGGTCAGGCTGTATGGCTCCCGGCCTGAATTTAACTTAGGGGTATGTGCAGGTAGCTGGGAGAGCACCTTCACCGGAGATTCAATCAGCGCAGGTGAGCACTGTTAGCTGATTGATCCTCAGGAATAAAAGCCAGCAGTGGAGCTGCCTCGGGAGACAAACTCTCAAGACACTCAGGACCGAGCAAACGGGAGAATACAGGAGAGACACCAGTGCACACACATTCATACAGTGCATCTATTAGCAGCACTTTGTTGTTCTATGAGGGGAAATTCGGGTTTCAGCATCTTGCCCAAGGAAACTTCGGTATGCAGATGGGGAAGACTGGGGATCATACTGCTGACCTTCAGGTTGGAGGACGACCGCTCTACCCCTCAGCCACAGCCGCCCAATGTAGAAGTAACGTCCCAAGTTACAGTACAGAGTTTCACTACAGAGTAACGTCTACTTTACTCAGCCACAGCTTCCAGTCTTATTTGAAGTGTGGCACTTCAAATAAGACTGGGAGCTACACTGAATCTCACAGCTACACACCACAGATGTGTAGACACTGGGGCAGATTCGGACAGAGTCCCACCAATAACTTATGACCCAGAGGTATCAAGTAGAGATTTCAAGGATCACCTGATTAGTTTTTCACTTGCTAGGCCAGTTGTGTTTTTACAATATTTGTGCTGTAAAGCTTTGACTTATATACCTTGTAAAAAAAAATGTCTCTCTACAATATGTTCAACATATAACATTAAGCATCACATGAATACATGTATAGTCGTCAGGAACTGCAGTGGTTTTTGTAAAGCCTTACTACTAATATTATTATATTAATTATCATATATTAATTATTATAATTATTAATATTGTCTAGGAGGGGTTTGACCATGAGTGTATTATAATGACCCAGGTTGACCAATAGCAACAGATCTACCAGCCAATCATGAGTGACTTTTCGTTTCAACGGTCTTTGGGTTCATCCAATGGTGAAGTGAGATAAGTTCTAAAAAATGATTTCGCTGCGATTCATATGCTAATTAGATCACATCTTCGCTCCGTGATTCCCCAGCGGCACTCCCTCCTTGTGCTCAAAGCTCAGCTTCGTATAGCTCGATTGGCATTTGCTGGAGAACACGAGACATAACGGGTCTGCCACTGGCCCCCTGTCTTCTTCACATATGAGAGCAAGTTCACACTGAGCACATGTGACAGGCGTGAAAGAGTCTGGGGAAGCTGTGGTGAACATTATATGCCTGTCGATGTGACAGCATGACCAGTTTGGGGGTGGGTCAGTGATGGTCTGGGGAGGCAATGGTACCTTGACTGCTGTTGGTTAATAGGATGAAATGATTGTCAGACCTTACCCTGATGCAGTGGGCCCTGGGTTCCTCAACCAACCGGATGTTCTTCCTTTTACCAAGGAACGATGTTTTTTATCCTGATAATTTATTTACAAAATATGTTGTGCTTAATGTAAACAGCTGGGTACGTGGAAATTCACCTCCAAATGATTTGCTATTTTGTGCCGTTTATTTGCTTTGCCGTTGATTTGCAAAGCCTTTCATTATGAGAGTATTCATGCTGACAGATAGTAATGGTATTAAAATAAAGCACTAAATTCTTGTCAGTTTCTTTACCCTATTGTTAGCAGACACATCAGAGCTTTCAGTTTAGCTTGTTATGTGTGATGTGATATGTAGAACAGAGGCCATTCTTTCTCAGGTTTATACAAGTAAGAAGGATGGTTTCAATGTAAAGCATTGGGCTGGACTGAGAAGGCTCACATGGTGTATAATGATTCACTTCCTCAGGAATCTCAATGCACTGGCGTCTAATGAATAAGCCTGTATAATTTGGATTGCACAGTGTGGAACACCTTTATCAAATCAGCAGCATATTTTTCTGCCACTGGCAGCAACGCAAAAATGGCAGCTTATTCCCTCATCTTTGAATTTGATAATTTTTTGGGTTAGAAATTCATCATTACAACTTAATTTCTTTTGCATCTTGTGTTTAAACACATTTTCAACAAAATTATATAGTGGTCCAGTCCCACTGTTTTCTTTCTGCTTAAGTAGTAAGGAGTGAGTGTGGATGAAGTGTGAGCAACAGTGAGGCTTGTGCTGAGTTCAAGCTGGGCAGGTCAGCGTGAAAATCAATGAATGCCAGATGCTCAATGACCTAAAACTTAATCAGAAACACATGTCTGCAGAGGTTTGTCTCTGTGCTGTTTCTTGTCCTCTTCACACCCGGATTGCATTTTGTAATTATATAACTCCATCAGTTTGTCTTTGCAAAACATTATAGTCTAACAAAGTTTTGTTGAAGGTTGGGTTAGGTTTACGCTTCAGTACAAAGCAAACTTCCTGTGTGAGTTTAAAATTGGATCCTCTTAACTTACTACATGATATCACAGTGCTGAGCTATAGTAGTCAGCTGAACTTTCAGTAATGGAAACCCACTGCCGCTCTGTTCAAGCTTGTGGTCATCACTGCTCTATACATAGTCTTTCATCAAGCATTTTTTCCATGTTCACCCATGTGACAGGCATGCATAGGCCACTCTGTACCTATGGGTGTTTTTCTGGACTGCACAGTGACGCTGCTTTGTCTTTCGGTTGAGAAATTGGTCTCACTATCACTCTATCATAAAGTAGTTTGTTATTTATATCAGTCTCACTCTCTCTGGAATACCATCCCTCCTTGTTCACCATTTCTTTCTTCACAGCTTCACTGCTGTTTTCCAAGTTGAGGAACAATAATTGCAGTTACAGTGAAAGTGGAAAAAGAGTTATATGACCTCCAACCTCAACCCCAAGTAGAAAAAAAATATATCCTGTGGAAGTTTCTCCAGCAGAAACAAAGGATGTGAATTTTACAGAGACACCTAGGCTATTTGTCAGTGATTTAGTCACAAAGGGAGTATCTAGGTTTACACAGCTCTTACTTCACAATCTGCTGAATAGACATGTATGTGGTATGTGTAGACAAGTCTACATCATGGAGGTTGGTAGCTGTAGTGTTGCCTGTGTACATTCACCGGTACAGTAGATCACAATTGTGACCCTGTTCCATTATCTATACAAACCATATATTCTTAAAATGTTTTAAGTATGCCATTGTATACACAGTTTTATTTATTTTCAAATTTTCATTTACTTCTCTTTTAACATGTAGTGCTAAATTAGCTTATAAGTATGAGCTCACATAATTTTAGTGTAAGCTTTTCTTTTGGTCATAGGTTGGCAAAGATAGAAGTTTTATGACCACACTGAGAAGGACTAGCAGAAATGATTTGTCAGAGAGCTGCATGTGTTTCTTCTGTATAACCAGTAGGTGATATTCTTATTTTTCACCAGGTCAGATGGTCCAATATCCTCCCACCCCTTGTAATATTTTGCCATTGTTATGAAATGTCTCTGATCTTCCAATTTGTGCCAAGCAGCATAACTGTGCTTTCTCTAAAACAAAAAAAAAAGCCAAATTTATCAGTTTTATTGTTGTATAACATTTGCTGCACATTGAAACAAAAGGTATGCCAACATGGAGACATGACACTAAAATTGACAATCAACGTGTAAAGATGAATACGATGGAGCAATCTCGAAGTCGGGGGAAGCTGAGTAGCTTCAACTACTAAGAGATAGAGATGCAGTTTTGGCTGAAACGAGTATCCGGTACGGATAAAGCACTTTTGCCGAGCACGAGTACTATACGAGTAATACGAGTCAATATCTGTGCTCGGACTGAATGAAAATCCTCAAACAGCGTCACAGCGCTCCTCCCCTTCACACACCGCTCTGCTCACTCACTCACAGAACAGCTCTCAGTCACTCAGGTTCGCGGGTCTTTTCCGTTAACGTTTAAGGTTTCTACAGCTTGAAGTTTGTTTTTATTTCAGTTTGTACTTACTTATTAACCAGTAGAGTTCTGTTAAACGTGGGTTGGTTCAGACGTGGTGCTGGTAGAAAGCAACTCGTCTCTGCCTGTCGGAGATTTTTTTTTTTTTTCTTCGCTGCATCGCTCTTGTTCACATGAATGTGATTATACCGTGTTTGTTTTAATCATCCGAAGCAGGAGAGACCCGCGTCTCCTGTCAATCTTGTCCCCGGGAAATAGCAAACAGCATCGGACTATTTGATCCGTAGAACACAGTCTCCCCGCCCCCCTCTCTCTCTCTGTCTCTCTCTTACTCACTCATACACACACTCACACACACACACACCTGGTGTGGAAATAAATTTAAAAAAAATAAAAAAATCATAAAAAAATGTCAAAGTCAAAAAAGAAAGTTATGTTGAGTATGAAAACACTTGTTATTACATTTCACTTCATAATTGCAACAGCATGTGTTGTATTCATTGTTGCACAACTTGTTCTGTAAATAGTTTGTTTGCTATTGTGATCAAAATCATTGATCTAAAGCTCAATGCTGATGCTGTCCTGTAATAGTTTTCTAATCAGCAATAAATATAACAATTTCTGATCAACCCATATCAATTGCATGCTTAAAATAACATACTGGTTAAAGCCCCGCCCGTTTCAAGACAAACCGGCATACTTCCGGGTTAAATCCAGCCCACTTCCGGGTTAAAATCACACCCACTTCCGGGTTAGGCCACGCCCACTCCGAGTACAGATACGGATACAGATAATTCATATGGTTAACAGATACAGATACAGATAATGCTGTACTCGCTCATCCCTACTAAGAGATGAAATAACTACATTGGAGAAGCAATTGGAAGAAGCGGATACCCACATTCAAGTGGGGGAGACTAGAACATTCAGGAGGTAATATCAGAAACGCTACAGTTGCAGGAAGCAGTCAGTGCTACAATAGCATCACAGGGATTTGCCCATGATGCTCCGATGGGTTCTTAAACCTACTCCGAAGGGATGGGGGTGATAAATGACAACAACATCCATTGTCGTACTCTGTTCCCTACAAGGCCGCCGATTAGTTTTGAGGATGGAGTGAAATTATACAATGAAAGCAACAGTAGATATCTAAGAGAGAAAATGTGCCTGTGATCAAGCTACCAGGCTCATTAAGGGATAAGCTACAAGGCTCAATTTAATATACGGCGTTGGGAAAAGCTGAATGTGAAAAAATGCACTCTACTTCAAATCATATGGAAAGACTGCAGGCTCTTATTGGCTCATCACCCTCAGACACTATTCGAAATCGAAAGAGGTAGACAAATAACAAGCATATAGAAATAACCCACAAGACAAGACAAATGTAATTTATGAGAGGTTAGCGCTGCAAAGTTGGGAAACCTCTGGGCTAAATGAGTGCTTTTCTAGTCTAAATGACCACCCAAAGCGCTTTACATTACAGTTTTTGCCATTCACACATGTGCAGCCCAATTTATTATACAATATACATAACAATTCTTGGGGTTCAGCATCTTGTGCAAGGACACATTGGCATTCGGAATCGGGAGGACTGGGATCAAACTGCCTTCTGGTTAGAACCCTTTGGATAAAGGATGACCGCTCTACCCCCTGAGCCACAGCCACCCCTAAATGGCTAAAAACACATATAAAATTCAACAGCACCATGCAGAGACTACTAGTGGTGATAGAGATACATATCATGTAGGCAGATAATGTGCAGAGCACAGATAGTAGTTAGGGGGCTGTAGTGTGAGGTGAGAAGACATCTGTAAGAGGCAGAAATGAAAATGTCTGATAAGAAGTGAGAGCTGCTGTCGGTAAAAGGCTTCCGCCCAACTTCTCTAACAACTAACTATTTTTGGCCTGACACCTCATACCTAGTTTTTTTTATGTGTAAAGGTGTAGTGGGTGCAAAAGAAAAGCGGGGGGGGGGGGGGGTTAATTAATTATCTGAAGAGTTTCTCACAATACTGACCAATTATTTTGAAAAATTGTCATACATTAAATTAAATAATTTTCCTTAATTTAAACAATAAAATAGAAATCTTCCAATCTAGTTTCCACAGTAATCATAGCACTAAGACAGCTCCGGTTAAAGTAGTCAATGACATTATGGAACATCTAGCAAGATGTCAATAGACCTTAAGTGTTGGTACTACTTGATCTGAGCGGTGCTTTTGATGTTTGACAATTTTATACCCTTTTCCCAAGGCACACTGTTTCTTTTCCTGATAATTTATTTACAAAATATGTTGGGCCCCTTACGCCAATTTTGGGGGCGGTCCCGACTGGTATCGAGTCTGTGCCAATTATGTGCCCAAATAATCTTGAAGTGCTAGGGATTTACAAAATCAATGCTGCTGATTGAGTCCTTGACCTTGTACCATACATGTAGATATATTGGCTCCAACATAAACCCCACAATAGCCTGAGAGGGTGCTGAATGGGAAGTTTCACCAACCGGATGTTTCGTACTTGGGTAGCTGCGACTAAAACAATACATTTCCAACTCAACACCAGCTCACGCTACAAAATGCCAATGCCACCGTCTCAGCCATTAATGTAAATATATAATTTTTTTGTGCAGCAAAACAGAACACACAACGTCAGTCCTCCTCCATGTTTGATTTTCCACTGAAGTCACGTTTAATCACTGGTTATTCACACTCCAGTTGAGAAGTTGGCAAAAATGCACCTAAAAGTTGTTTGCCAACCACCATAAAAAAAATGAAGAAGAAGAATCACATGTTTCTGTGACATTCCAAGTCGCTGGAATGGCCACTATGAAGTGTGTGGTCTTACATTCTGGACAAATCGTTGAGTGTGTGCATTCTGTTTATAAGATAAAAAATCTGTCAAATATATAATTATGTCTGTTCAAAATCTTCTCGCTTTCACCAGGCTTACGGGATCATATTGGACTGACGGGTACTATTTTTAACTGTTTTTATTCTTATCTTTCTGGCAGAAAGTTCTCCATTTGAAATTAAAGATAACTCCTCCAAACCACCTTAATAAACCTGCAGGGGTCCCCAAGGATCAGTTTTAGGGCCACTCCCTATTAATCTTTAGATGCTACCCCTCAGTGATGTCATCAGGAGACATCACACTCCTTCAGGAACTCTTTCCATAGTTATTAAGACTCACAACCTTATATGGCTATGTCTCCTGATGACACAGGACCTATTGATCCCTTTTAAAATGGATTTTAGATATTAATGCCTTGATGACACACAACTGTTTGGAACTGAACTAGGATAAAACAGAAATTTTAGTCATAGGTTCTAAATCTCAGAGAGGGAAACTGGTCACAAAATGTAAAATGGAACATACCCAAAGCCAAAAAGCACAAAACGTTAGTGTTTTTTATTCAGAGCTGACCTTAAAAGTTTATATGGGATATGTCACCAAATCTGCTTTTATCATCAGAAAAATATTGCTTAAGTGTGACCATTTCTCTCTCTGACAAAATGTCAGAACTAATTTGAAAGAGGAGGACAAGTCCGAAATATCTGGAACAGTTCCGCAGGCGGTTGTCAACAACGAATGCATGTGTTGCTTGTGTAATGAGTGTGGTGTAAGATATTGCACTGTGCTTTCCACATATTGAGGACGTATTCACTAAGCCATTCATAGTCTTATTCGTATTGTCTGACAATTCCAACTCCAAATTCTGCTTACAGGATGCTTTGAGACTATTAAGAGTTTTATAGAATCTATTTGGTTGTAGTTGAGATGAGGCCCTTAGAATTTTCTGTCATGAATGCTTTTTACCTTTTCTAGATATTTGAAGGTAGAGAATTTTTTTGGGGGGTGAATTCCACAATCGGGGGATTAAAACAACAATAACGCTCAAGAGTTCAGAATTTATTCAGTTTCCACTGTAAGTGGAATCATTTTCATGTCTCAAGGCCCTTGCACGATATTTTGCGTAGTATGAATATTTTTCAAACCTGAATGAGGTCAATGCAAGCTTTCAAATCAGCAGAAGAGTTTTATTTTTTGGACCTAGGTAG
This sequence comes from Limanda limanda, assembly GCF_963576545.1. Classification (NCBI taxonomy): domain Eukaryota; kingdom Metazoa; phylum Chordata; class Actinopteri; order Pleuronectiformes; family Pleuronectidae; genus Limanda; species Limanda limanda. The sequence goes on along the minus strand of NC_083638.1, from coordinate 33,348,397 downwards.
ATGTTCCATCATGTAAACATTGAATCATTTTAGAATGCATGCTGTTGTCACATTTTGAAGCAGTAGTAGTAGTAGAGATTCCTCTTTTATCCAGTTTGTCCGTTGATCTATTAAATAACTTTGTCTTCAGCTATTGCTCACAGATATTACATTTTAATTATTTATTTATTTCTTATAAATTATATGGTGTAGTCAACTTGAAGCTAGGATCAAGCAAAAGGTGACCCAGCTCCTGTCGAAGAATATGCACAGCTGCGACTGTTTACACAAACTGGTCCTTCCTTAAAATTATTAGTAAAGAAAAAACTAAATCAGGTGTTGCAGCAATTCATCAAATATAGATATATAACATATAGAAATAACCCACAAGACAAGACAAATGTAATTTCTGAAGTAATCTCTGCTGAATATGAGAGGTTAGCGCTGCAAAGTTGGGAAACCTCTGGGCTAAATTAGGTCAACTGGTAAATGGTATTTATTATATAGCGCTTTCTAGTCTAAATGACCACCCAAAGCGCTTTACATTACAGTTTTTGCCATTCACACATGTGCAGCACAATGTATTATTTAATTTACATAATAATTCTTGGGGTTCAGCATCTTGTGCAAGGACACATTGGCATTCGGAATCGGGAGGACTGGGATCGAACTGCCTTCTGGTTAGAACCCTTTGGATAAAGGATGACCGCTCTACCCCCTGAGCCACAGCCACCCCTAAATGGCTAAAAACACATATACAATTCAACAGCACCATGCAGAGACTACTAGTGGTGATAGAGATACATATCATGTAGGCAGCTAATGTGCAGAGCACAGATAGTAGTTAGGGGGCTGTAGTGTGAGGCGAGAAGACATTTGTAAGAGGCAGAAATGAAAATGTCTGATAAGAAGTGAGAGCTGCTGTCGGTAAAAGGCTTCAGCCCAACTTCTCTAACAACTAACTATTTTTGCACTGACACCATAGTTTAAACAAGGTCTTGGAATTTTTCTCATATGCTGCATAGCTTCGAGGTGAGTTTGAAGTGTTCACATGTTTATATTTGATTTTAGACCTGGACTAAAATTCTTAGCAACTATTGCTTAAAATTTAAGAAATAATTCATCATATGTTGAGCTGCTAATTACTGTCAAATCTGCCGTGGGGATATGACACACATTTATACAATTTTCTATTTCATTTATTTGCATAGAACTACATCACAAAAAACGTTACCTCAGGGCACTTTACATAGAAAGATCAATTCCTTACAATAGTATAGACAATAATATTATAATGCATGCGATGGCAGTAGGTTTGGGAATTGATTTTGAGTCCATCTTCAATCCAAAAAGGTCCAACTAGCTCATCTTTAGTAATCCAGCCCATACCAGTACCCCACCTCTACCTTCTGGCGTCTGAGTCGAAGTGGAGTTCTGTGCCCATTACTGATCCAGCCACCGGCCCATCCATCTGGTCTGTCAAGAGTCACTCTCATCTCATCAGTCCATAAAACCTTTGCAAAATCTGTCTTCAGATATTTCTTGGCCCAGTCTCGACGTTTCAACTTATGTCTTGTTCAGTGGTGGTCGAGTTTCAGCCTTCCTTACCTTGGCCATGTCTCTGAGCACTGAACACCATGTACTTCTAGTCACTCCAGGTAGGTTGCAGTTCTGGAATATGACAGCACTGGAGGATAATGGGTTCCTGGTTGACCTTTGATTCTTCTCAAATCTTTGGCAGTTAATTTGCGTCTTTTTTTCTCAACACGTTTCTTGCGACTATTTGCAACAAAACACTGCACTCAATACTCATGAACGCAAATGTCCATGTGAGAGCCTTTAGAGTTTCTGTGGACTTTCTCCAGTCTAGGTGTGGTCTTTGACCAAAACCTGAGCTTGGCACCCCATATTAAGAGGGTTGTGCAATCGTGTTTTTATTAATCAAGAAACATAGCCAAGCTTAATTCTTTTTTTTTTTTTTTTTTTTTACAACTTTATTTATCATTTTTCCATATTGAAAACAGTTACATCATTAGCTAGGTATTTCTTACAAAAGTTCCACAAAAACACTCACGTATCACACTGACAGACAGAACACCAAAAGAAGAAAGCAAATATAGACAAATACAAAAAAGAGACTCAAACCAATCTGTGTTGATCATTATGTTCATAACACCAACATCCAGGACCTTTAACATAAGAAAAAAGTCCCAACAGTCAGAATATAAGCATTGAGAAGATTGGACAGCAATCAGAGAAGGAAAGAGGGAAAAATAAGTACATACTAAATAAGAACAAGGATTCAGGCAAAAGGCAAGCTCTTGATATGTGTCATGAACTGTGACCAGGTTCTGTCGTATTTAACCTCCGACCTGTGTACTGTATATCTAATTTTTTCCAGAGCCAATCCCAACATCACCTCTCTAATGCAATGAACATAGGTAGGAGGATTCTTCCCCTTCCAATTCAGCAGAATCAGACGTCGGGCATGCAATGATGCAAAGGCAATTGCATTTTTATGGAGACGGGACAGATTTAGCTCATCCCTTACTACACCAAAGATAGCTATCAAAGGGTCAGGCTGCAGTGTTTTGCCAGATATTGCTGAGAGTGATTGGAAGACTGAGGACCAGAAGCCATACAATGATGGACATGACCAAAACATGTGTCCCAAAGAAACAGGAGAATATTGACATCTAGGACAGTTTGGTGTAACATTAGGGTATAATTTAGACAGTCTGTCGTTAGAATAATGCAACCTGTGGACAACCTTAAATTGAATCAAGCCATGTCTGATACAGAAAGAAGATGTGTGTATACGCTGTATGGTATTTTTCCAGGTGTCTTCTGGTATTACTTCTCCAACCTCTCCCTCCCATGCTGCCTTAATTTTGTCCCACGAATGAGGGCAGCCATCCAGAATTAAAGCATATATTTTTGATATTGCTCCTTTATTGAGTGGATTAACATTAAGAACTGAATACAGTACGTTTTTAGAGGGTGGGGATGGGTACCCTGGGAAAAATTTAGAGGCAAAACTTCGAGCCTGAAGATGTCTGAAGTAATGAGACTTTGGTAAATTATGATCTTCACATAAAAATTTAAATGATGCAAAGCCATCATCGGTAAAGAGATCTTGAAGCTTAAATCTTTTATCCCTCACAAATACCAGGAAAAAATCCCTTCTCCTTCTCTTCCTTTGTAGTGGTCTTACTCAGAAATCAATCCATTGTATACAACTATTCCAGAATGCTGCCGCTTGGCTTTTGACTCATCCGAAAAATTTAACCACATCAACCCTTTTAGCCTCCTAGTTTGTTTTAGGATCGATTTTAAAATTCTTCGAATCACTTTTAAAACCAGACGTGGGCTGGCCCCTCCCTATATTTCCGATCTTTATCTCCCTACGCACAGTCTGTGATCCTCTGGTAAAGCATTGGTAACCATTCCAAAATCTGCTGAAAAGCTGATTATTTGGGCTCCTTTGCCGTGAGGGCCCTTACACTATGGAACAATCTGCCAGAAGAGATTAGACTAGCAGAATTGGTTACCTGTTTTATCTCACTTCTTAAGACACATCTCTATAAAATCTTTTATGGTTTATAGGAATTTTATTATTTGTATCTTTATGATTATTATTTCTATACTTTGAATTTTATATTGTTTGTTGTCGAGCAATTTGTGACTCGTATTGAATGGTGCTATAAAAATAAAGTTATTATTAATATTGAAACCTAACCACTGCTTTTTATTGTGTTACAACGTATGTTTAGTAGTTGAATGATGCTCCTGTACCCTCTCCATCTTTATGAAGTCTAATATTCTTGTTTGTGACTTGTTCAGGCAGTTCATCACCGTGTGAAAAATGTTATCCTGGTATGTTATAAATGATCAAATCAAAATCCTCCATCTAATATACTGTGCAATACCAATCAGTTACAATGACAATACAACAATGTACATTCTGCTGGTCACTACTTCTGTGTGATTTGCTTTCTCTATGTCATTGTAGGGTGTGAAAGAGCCAAAGTTCCTGGATCTGGCAGGTTGGGTGAAGAAGGCACCTGGCAGACTGTTGGCAAGCTATAAGGACCGCTTTATTCATGTGGAAAAGACAGAGATTGTAGTGTATGAAAATGAGGTACACTTTTATGTCTGCCGCTCTCACTTTTCTACTGCCTATTTCATGTAGCTATTTTACTATCATTTTATATTGTGTTTCAATAAAAACAGAAGCTCTCAAAATATGGGTCAAACTGTCACAATGGTATGCACCTACACTTTGTGTTGCAGGACCTCCAGAAGTGCGTAGAGAGAATTGACCTGGAAAACTATGACAGATGTCATGAACTAAAGAGCCCGTTCAAGAAGAGGCACAGACTGATACTGATTCGATCAATCAAGTCTAGAAATAAGGTGAGATGAGAGGTGCTTTAGATGAGAACATGTCATGTTATCAGATAGAAATAGGCCATATTTAAATACAATAGCTCAAACATGTTAAAAAGAGCAAACATTGTTGGGGTGTTGTTAGAATTTTAGGATTCCTATTCTGAATTAGATTCTGCTTGTCGATTCCAAGCTTCGATTCCAATATGGTAAAAAAAAAATGGGTGAAATGTTAAGATAGCAAAAACATTGTACTTTTAAGAAGCAAAGACATAATCCCTGCATGAAAAACTGTAGGAGCTGAAAAAATAACCTTTTAAGTTATTATTTCACCCATGTTGTATTTATTTGAAAGTAAAACCGGTAACTGCACCTCGAAAATGGTTTCATATATATGAAATTTGAACAAATTTAAATTGCAGCAAACAACTATTTGCTATGTAAAGATTGGTGGAGTAATCTAAGCAGATAATGAAGTCACAGTCCCCCTATGTTTGTTGCCACACGTTCATGATAGAGAGAGCAGCATTGAAAAAGAGATGAACAAGAAGAAGAGGTTGTTTTTTTTACTGATGGAGGGATAATTAAGATGCAGCTGGTTGTCAGTCTGAATAATGTGATTGTCCTGCAGGGGTAAAATGGGGAAATTGTTTCCTACGTTCAGCAACTTGACATGGGATGAAGATTGAAATGTTAATGTATTGATGGTCTGCTCCATTTTTCTAATTGATCCAGCATCCTTCAGTTCAGTGCAAAAACTAAATAAGTAAGTCTCAAATTCTGAAAAGACCTTAAAGGCATAGTTCACTGAAAATTGAAACTTTAATCATTATCTTCCTACCATAAAGCCGATAGAGGGTTGGATGAAGTGTTTATATCCACAATCCTTTAGGAGTCTCAGGGGTAAATAGTGTTGCAGCCAAATCAAATACAATTGAATGACTGCAGGCCCGTCGCCCTGACATCTGTGATCATGAAATCCTTCGAAAATCTGGTGTTGACCCATCTGAAGGGCATCACAGGCCCCCTGCTGGACCCCCTGCAGTTTGCCTACCGGGCAAACAGGTCAGTGGATGATGCAGTCAACATGGGGCTGCACTACATCCTGCAACACCTCGACTCCCCCGGGGCCTATGCAAGGATGCTGTTTGTGGACTTCAGCTCGGCGCTCAACACAATCATCCCAGAAGTCCTCCTCACCAAACTCACCCAGCTCACGGTGCCTGCCTCCACCCGTCAGTGGATCACAAACTTCCTGATAGACAGGAAGCAGCAGGTGAGGCTGGGTGAAATAACATCCAGCACCCGGTCAGTCAGCACTGGTGCACCTCAGGGATGCATGCTCTCTCCACTGCTCTTCTCCCTCTACACAAACGACTGCACCTCAGGAGACCCATCTGTTAAAATCCTAAAATTTGCAGACGACACATCAGTCATCTGCCTCATCAGGGATAATGATGAGTCTGCATATAGGCGGGAAGTTGAACAGCTGGCCCTGTGGTGCGGTTGCAACAACCTAGAGCTGAACCGTTTAAAACCTTTGAATCCTTCAGGTTTCTTGGATCCACAATCTTCCGGAACCTGAAGTGGGAACCCAACATCAATAGAATCATCAAGAAGTACTAGCAGAGGTTGTACGTCCTGCGCCAGCTTAAGAAGCACAACCTGCCTCAGGAGCTGCTGATCCTGTTTTACACTGCTGTCATCGAGTCTGTTCTGTGCACATCAATAACTGTCTGGTTTGGATCGGCCACCAAACTGGATAAGAACAGACTCCAACTGAAAGTCAGTTCTGCAGGAAAGATCATCGGTGCCAACCTGCCCACCATCCAAGACCTGTACACCTCCAGAGTCAGGAAACGGGCAGGAAAAATCACTGCAGACCCTTCACACCCTGGACACAGCCTATTCCATCTCCTCCCCTCTGGTAGGCGCTACAGATCTCTGTTCACCAAAACCTCCAGACACAAAAACAGTTTCTTCCCCCTCGCCGTCTCACTACTGAACAGCCAACCCACTGGCACTGTGCAATAACCCTGGATCTTTATAATATCCACTGTTAAATTACTCCGGAATTATATTTTATTATTAGAATTATATTTAGTTATATTTATTTATTTCACCCCTACTGTATAACCGTAATACTCATACCGTTTAATATTTATCCCTGCACTTCTTTTCTTTCTTTTTCTTAGACCATCGTACTGTTTGTATTGTTTTGTGTTGTGATGTGTATTCTGTGTAAGCACACTGAGAGCCACTTTACCAAGTCAAATTCCTTGTTTGTGTAAACTTACTTGGTCAATAAAACCTGATTCTGGTAAACGAGACCCCTTCTTGCAGAAAAAAACACAGCATGCCTCCATACTGCTCCTGTGGTGTCATCCAAGTGTCCACAAGCCCTGACATCCATATTCAACTGGAAACAGTGATTTTAGCTGAAAAGGGCAGAAGAGGTCTGAAGAAGAGTTCGCCTTGGCTGTAAGCTGGTTTACCCCTGAAAAAGTTTTTTGTGGTATCAAGCACTTCAACCACCCCTCTATCAGAGATAAGAATTAAGAAGAAAAGGGACAAACTTCAGGGGCAATAAACAAACCACAAGACTAACATGGAGGAAGAGGTCAAAAATATTCGTGAGAGTTTGATGATGACCATAAAAGAAGATATTGCTGCATAAATTATGGATTTCCGATTTGAATTTAAACAATGCTCCATTGAGACTAAAGAAGTCATCTCGAAGTTAAGAGAGAGGACAAATATTGAAGCACTGAGCCAATGGTTGAAAAACTGGAATACTGGGAAAATAAATAGAGACAGAATAATGTCAGGATCCACCAGGTAAAGGAGGAAGCTGAAGGACAAGATATTGTGAACTTCCTAAGGGTGCTCATATCCGAGAAAATGGAGATCACAGCGGAGAAAATTAATATTGTTGCAGGGCATCGATCAAAGCAGAGAAAACCTATAGCGGGACATCACCAGGCTCTATTGTCATTAAAATTTCGCATGGGACAAGAAACCAATGCTGTATGAGGGAAATAGGATTTACTTTGACAAAGACATTTCATCTCAATGACAAAAGTAGAGAATTCAATATGCTACAATAGGAAAAGAACTGCGAGAAATGTTTGAAATCCCATCTCATCTACCCAGGAAAGCTACTTTTTGGAGACGATCGTACACAGATTTATCATTCAGCCAGGGAGGCAGCCACAGCACTTCGTGCTGAAGGCAGCATTAGGGGAGTTCCACACCTGCTGGGTAAAAGACTGCTGCAGACCTACTGAGGGAGCTGGGATGTATAGCTTGATTTATAGCCCCAAAGGTATCTGGGACATAACCTATCCCAAATGCACACAAAAATGCAAACTGTATACACGTACATATACAGGCAAACACAAATAGCCTACATATAGCTGAATCCTTTTCTCTATGAAGTAGCAATAGTTAGTGAGTGAATGAAAAATAGTGATTAAATATGGAACACAACTTTTCTTTCATCCCCAGTTATTTCTATCTCTCTCTCTCCCTGTCTCTCTCTCCCTTTTTTTTTTTTACTATTCAAGACATGATATTTAAAGTTTTTTTTTTTTCTTACAAACTGTTGAAGAAGCTAAAAAGTGTAAAAGGGTTATGCAATATTTGTTTAAGTTTGTTATTTGAGTAAGTGTTGCAAAACCTGACAAGTAAAACTGTTTCACTATGGTAACAAATAATTAATTTTCTATAAAATGTATTTTTATTTATTTATGTATTTATTTCTAAATTATCTCACAGTAGTATTGGGTACAATTCACAGCAACGTACTGTATAATTCAGCTTGTTCCTTTCAAAACAGAAGCTGTTGCTACTATACCAATTGGGGTATAGCCCCAGATTCCTATTTATGATAAGGGCATCTGCACTCACCAGGCAGTCTTATAGTGACTGCCACCTTTCGGAAGTAATTGTTTTGTTTTGTTATGTTGTTTTTTTGTTATCCATTTTTTAATGTGACTGTCTGCTGTGGGGTTAAATATCTAAAGAATTAAGAGACCAAAGACCACTTTGATGATGCAAAATATAAATGGAAAGCTAGATTACTTCATGTTCACTCCCTCCAACAAATGATAACATTAAAAATAATCTCATATAATGTGTATGGTATTAATAAACCAATTAAGTGCAGAAAGTTACTACAACAACTATTTAACAGGATACACACATAGTGAAATTTTGAACTTGAAGAGCTGACATTATTTACAAATGACCAGGGATATTAATCATCATGTAAATCGCTTTCTTAATAATGACCCAAATATTTTTCACTCTGGAAAAGCTCATGGGGGGAGGTAAATACGTGATGGCAGTTGTTAATTTATAAACTTTTACAATCCTGCAGAAGAAGGCCCTGATTAAATCAACAAGATCATTGAAATAATAGTCTCAGAAAACTGGCGGATAACAATAACTAACTTTATTATGGAATTTAGATACATAAAGTGACAGGCAACATAGTTCTGATCAAGCTGCTAAAATAATGAGAGGTGCAACTAAGAAAATAGGGCTGAAGGATGTATGGAGAACCCTCGACCCAAAAGAAAGGGACTATACTTTTTTCTCCAAAATAAATACTTAAGACTAGATTTAAGAATCACTTATAAAGGGTTACAGAATGCAATATAAATCCAAATTCATTATCATATTATGCTTTGATATTCATGCAATTAAACCTTTACAGAATGATAAAAGAAATACTTATGATGGCTAATGAGTAGGCGGGTTTGCCCTCCCTAATTTAAACCCAATACACACTGCCACACCCACCCAGGAAAACAGCACAGCCAATCCTATTAGCTGTAGTTTACCAAGCTTTAAGAAAACTAGAAAAATCACCTTGCCTGCAAAGATAGTCTTAAGGTATGTAAGAAGCCCCTCCACAAAGCATTAGCTGCCTAATATTCCACATTAATAGGAGAAAATATAAATAATCCCAGGTTTCTCTTCATCAATGTAGCCAGGCTGACAAAGTCACAGCTTCATTTCGCTTCCACAAAATAAAATTATAACCATTTTAAATTAAATTTACCATCTCCTGCACTCAATTATTTTTAATACTTTTAATTATTGAACAGCTACTCTCTGATCACCCTGGATTAATTTACTTCAATTATCTCATTGTCTAAAGTTAACCCACAACTTGTATCTTAGATCACTGCACGGAGACAGCCTCTGCAAAAGTCCCTAATGACCTTCTAATAGCTTCAGATCAGGGATTTGTGTCTGTCCTCGTTCTGTTAGAACTTAGTGCAGCATTCGACACTATCGATCATCATATGCTACTACAGATAGACCAGAACAGTTAATTGGCATTAAAGGAACCACCCCAAGCTCGTTTAAATCCTATGTATCAGATTGATTCCAATTTGTGCAAATTAATGATGGGTCATCTGTGCGCACCAAAGATAACCACGTTGTTCCTCATGGTTCTGTGCTCGGCCCAATTTTATTCACCTTATATATGCTTCCTCTAGGAAACATTATCTGGACACACTGTAAATTTTAACTGCTATGTGGATGACACCCAGTTATACCTATTAATAAACCCTGAACAGTGTCATCAATTAACAAAACATTAAGCATGCTTCAAGGATATAAAAACATGTGATTTCCAAGATGTCGAGCCCAGAATTTCCCCTTATAGAAGAAAAAAAATGTGCTGCCCATAGCACTGTATGACTGTGTGTGTGAATGGATGAATGGCAAACTATACTGTAACTGAAGAATATTTACCATTTCATCTTTTCAATGTTGTAAATAGTGTTATTTTTATGGATGCGTTCAGTTACATGCGTTACATCTACTGGTGAGAATCTACATGTGAGATGAAACCCTCACAGGTAGCTCTCTCTGAGGTTTCTAGGTTTTTGGGGGTACTTTTTAGGGTTCCAGGTACTCTTGTCAAGGATTAATGACAGAGTGTGTCGCACCTTGTTAAAGGTATAGTTCGCCAAAAAAGGAGAATTTAGGGGTGGGTGAATTGTTCATTCAGGGGTAATTTCACTGCAGCCAAATCAAATACAATTCTACAAATTACAGAATAAAACTAAATGCCTCCATACTGCTCCTGTGGTGTCATCAAAGTGTCCGTAAGCCCCAACATTCAAATTGTACTCGAAATTACATTATGAACGCAATGTTTTATCCTAAATGTCCTATGATATCCTCCTCTGGAGCTGCATTCTCGCGTTTATACCAGCGGACATTTAGGCTCAAAAGATGCCGTCCATCAGCATATAGTGGTGAGTAGATAATGAGTGAATTTAATTTTGTTTTGAGAACTATCCCTTTAAGCCTTTTAAGACAAATTGTGATTTGTGAATGTTGGCTCCACAAATAAAATTCTATTGATTGAAAGTATGGGACAATTTGAGATAAAGGGAGTGTGTGTGTGTGTGTGTTTCTATGATTCTTGTTGATCTGGGTTTGTAATGTAATTGTAATGTAATGTGTCTGTGTTGGTGTGTGTGTGGAAATTATATGTTAAATGGAGCTTTGGATTTGCACTTATTATCCGCTTCATTTTTGGGCCTCAAGAGGGATTGGATCGTGGTCAGCCTTACTAGATATCCTTCAATAGTTGTTTGTACAAATTATATTTTCCTATGCTACCTAATAATTATGGGAGCACTGATTTATAATGAATGTATTAGAGTGTACTTCCAAATTCTAACTTATTAAAAAAATGTAAAGGGAAAAAAACATACAAGGTTTGGAAAATGAAAGGGATGTATGGTAACTACTCCATAATATCTTCTGTGCATTTTACCTTCTGATCATCATCTGTGTTTTTTTAATGACTTTACTCTGTTATGTGTCTGACAGGTCACTGATGTTAAGTTCCAGGCTCAAACAACAGAAGAGAAAGAAGCTTGGATCAAAGCCTTTACTGATGGCATCAATCGAGCAAAGAACAAAGTCTTTGATGAGGTCAGTGTCCATGTAATTCATAAAGAGACATAACTGTCTTTTCATTTCATTGACATCCTTCCTTTCTATACACACTTAGCTTTTACCATCTTAATGAATGTGTGGTATGTGTTCACAGGTGAAGGTTGATGAAAGCAGTAATTTAGACCATGTTACTCGAACAAGGCCTAAAGGGAACCGTAACCGGCGGCCACCAACAAGGATACACATGAAAGAGGTTTGTGTGTGTTGTTACAACCAGATTCCCCCTCTCGAAAGATCTTTTCACTCAGACCACATTGGGAGGTCTGGGATGCATGCCATCAAGCTGACGTCCCCTGACTCACTACAGTTTATCAATTAAATAATTAATCAAAGTTAGGGGGGGAAATAGATGGAGATAGTAAGTGTGAGAGAGTGCAAGAGAGAGAAAATCTGCGCATGGATTTTGTTATTTCTGTATTCTGTGGAATCATTATATTTCAGTTTAAAAGAGAAACTCAGTAGACACCACACCTTGTATCCTTCCTTGGCCTATATTTGAGAGAATGACTTATTATTATTATCTTTTTGCCCTCTAGGTAGCTGTTATGTCGTCTGATGGTATCCTGCAATTGGATCTTGATCTGGAGGATGCTGTAATACCTAGTGGGACCCATCATGCCAATAGTGATGGTACTGAGACCCCTAAAGAAGCCGTCACAGTCCTAATGCCGTTTTTGAATGTCACTGATGCTGAAGACAAACAGTCCGGGTCAAGTGCTGAGGAGATTAAACAAGAGGATAGTCCACAGAAAAACATAATCAAACCTCCAATGCCCCCTACCAAAGACCCTAAACCCAGTTCAGTACCCGAGGATGAACCTGATAAGGATGATGCCTCAGAGAAAAGGGTCTGTATCATACTATATTCTACCACTTACCTTACAGTACAGAATATTGTTGTATGTCTTTATGTTTGTATAACTTTGTCTGTAACATAAAATCATGTTTTAAGGTTCTGAAGCCGCCTATGCCTCCATCTAAAGAGGCAAAGTCCTTCATCACACCTATTGAAGAGGCTACAGAGAAGAGCAACACTGAGAAGATGTCTGAAAAGAGTCCTGATGCAAGGAAAAAAACAGGTGCACCACCAACTCCACCCAACAAACCCAGCTCCGGAAGCCCCTTTAGCAGCCTCAAAGAACCATCGCAATCCAGACTAAACCCCAACCCTCCTACCCCCCCGTCAAAAGAGAAGAAGCCCTCCCAACCTGCTCCAGACCAAGAGGTCCAGGGCAAAGCAGATGGGAATAAGAAGAAGGATGAGGACACTAGGAAGGAGACAACAGGAACCGCAATGGAAACAGATGAGGATGGTCATTCAATTTTCGAAGAAGCTCTGGAGAACATAAAAGGTGATGTACATCCTAGCACAGAAGAACAGGTTTACTCCCTTGATGCTGAAGAAGCATCAATGGAGTATGTAAGCAGTTATTCTCCTCTTGAAACCACCAAGAACAAGCCAGAGGAACCTGCTCAGTCTGACACACAAGATTCAAAAGAGAAGCCAACTATAAGTCAGCCAAAAACAGGCCCAGATACCTTTGACAGTTCTCTTCAAGCAGAAGAGCGCATAAACAAGAATCAAGTCCCCTCAATTGTCTCTTCTGATGAGCCACACACTGACAGCTTCAACTTGAGTCCACTGCTCTGTCACTTACCTGGGGAGAAGAAAAGGAAGGCAGAGGAAAAATCTGTTGACAGCGGTCAGCACTCAGACAATGACAGTGAAGGCTCTGGGAGTGAAGACACACTGGCGGCCACACCAGCTTTGTTGAGAGGGAACCATGCTGGATTGGATGTGTTAGATGCCAGGGAGGATATCATTCAGATATCTGGACAACATTCATACAACATACAGGATATAACCAAGCCTGAGGTTAAATCAAATGTCTTTCCTTTTCCACACTCAAAGCCCACAATTCCTCTCAAACCCTCCACCAAGGTCAGGTCAGCTTCCATTGGAGATCTGCTGTCAGACTCTTCAGTCTGTGTTCAGGTGAGACAGCATACCATAGCTTTGGCTCAAAGTAACTCATCTCCTACAGAGGATGTCATGAAACTTGAGACTGAAGTGGCTCTAGAAATGGAAAAGACGGATGAGCTCCTGAGCAGAATGTCCCAGTTCAAGAACAAAGGTGACGGTGAGGGCAAGCCAGAGAATCTGCTGGCCGAGGCCATGGAGAAATTAAGGAAAGCTGACCATGTCCTCAGGGAGGTCAAAAAGCTGAAACTCGCGAAGAACTCAATCTACAGAAAGAGCTGGTGAATGACAGTCATAGCAGATTGACACTGACTTGACCATTTGCTAAACCCCTCACCTGGATAGTTATTGTTTCTCTTGTAGCCTAGGAAATTAAAATAGGCACAGCAGCCCTGCTAAATTTTGAATCTCTTCACTTATAGTTTTTAATCTGGAAAGGCTAAGAAAAACAAACATAAAAACATGAGATGTGTGCGAGGAACAGATTTAACAGTGTCTGGTGTAATTTTAAGTTTCAATAATCAGCATGTACAGCTAACTAGGTTACTAACGACTGTAGCAGAATGTTTTCATTTTGTGTGTTTACAGGTTAAAAAAGGTCCTGTTCATGACTAACTCAGGTTAGTCTGGAGCTCTGTCACTCAATTTGTCAAATTAGGGAAATGTATCTCTCCCACATCCCCTGCTAATTTCACCTGAGATAGTATTTAATTTTTCCAAATCCATCCTAAAAGCCTGTTCCTTGTAAGCAACGGAGCCGGCCCTAGCCCCACCACCTCGGTACCGATCTAATGGCTATGCTTGAGGATAGTGCTTTGGTTGTTAAGGCTATAATGAATCCAGAATGACAGCGGCTCTTTTACCACAAACTCTCTTGTCGTATTTGTGTGTGTCTTCTACCAAATGGCACCGCTTTTTCATCCTGAGATGTTTATTTTCTTTTAGTTTTTTCATTTTTGCGTCTGTTGTGTATTAGAAGCATCATCAAACCCTCCAACCGTCGTGGTCGATCCAGCAGAGGATCTCCTGCAAACTTTCTGTGGAATTTCATACTTGGGGGCCAGGCAGACAAAGTATATAGAAAGTGGATTCACACATACACCTCTTCCAGATAAAATGATCTCCGGAGTTCAGTGCAACTGCAAGTTACAGATACAAAATTACTCAATACTAAATTTGACACTGTTATCACTGTAAATTGCATATGTTCTATGTGAGTGGCAAGACTGCCTTTAGGAATGTTAGCTAAATGGTCCAGGGCTTAGTAAATGGTTAATTAATGGACTTTTTTGATGGCTCTTTTAATGGTCATGGCACATGCAACAGTTTGCTGATTATTAACTAAGTGCAATTATTTCTAGCTTACCTTTCTGTGCAGCTGAGCAAAGTGCTTAATTTTCGACTGTATTGTTTATTTTTTCTATGTGAATATCAGACATTTACAATAATACTTACTTGAAAGCTTATATGAGAATTACATAACGACAGTAACAACATTTAGAACTAAAAAGTACTAAAACATGTTAAAACCAAATTACAAAACTGTTGATACTTTGAATAGGGAATTTATACTGTAAATATGTTCACTATAGCACATGCTGTTTGTTGAGAAAGAAATGTACCAACGAAACCCTTTTTAAATTTGTTTATTCTACTCTTTTAAATGTATCTTTTCATTCTAATGACATGATTACGGCAATGATTTGATCAAAGCACTGCATTCTACATAGATTACAAGATGTAATGGTTGTTTTAACCCTTTTTAAAATAATGTCATGCCTTAAATGGCCAGAATATTTTTTAACATTTGATATCATTTTGTACTCTTGGATAAAAATGTATGTCTCTTAAATAAAGAAAGGGAAACTATATGTCAGTTGTATGTATTTAATTAATTGCACCTTTAGACAGCATCCCGAAGATTTGTTGTTGAAAAAGAAAACATTTGTTACACTATATTGTCTGGTATTTTACTGTGGGTTTGGTATCATTTATGTTTAGATTTGTTGTCTTTAAGAAATATCTGTTTTTAGATTAAACCTGCTAACTCGTAGGTCAATCATCACCTTCCTGGTCCTTCCTTATATAATCATAAACTTAATTCACTTCATTAGACTCTGAGTGCCATAGAGGAAGGTCACAGTTGTAGACAACAGTAGATCTTAAATCCCTAATTGACCAATCAGCACAGCTTAGCAGAATGCAACCATGATATGGGCAAAGTTATCCTACAGCTATTTAGCGGTATTCACTCCAATTCATTGAGAACTATCTATTGACTTCCCTATAGATGAATTACAGACTATTTTTACAAATAGTTGACAGGCTCTTAGCAGATATTGATTGATATAATCTGGCAATTATTTTATATTAAAATTAGATTCATTTTAAACGCTGTTTGAAATTGATGTATTAGCTTCCCAAAGAGTGATATTTCTTAGGTTTTGTAGATGGAGTAGTTATCCATGGAAATTATTGGTTGAATAATTGGTTTCAGAACAATGAATTATCAGAAAAAAGTTGGTCCTTTAGCACAACTTACCCCAAGGTGGGGGTAAACTGAATATAGAGTTGAGGTAAATTGAGCCCTCTAAGGGTAAAAGGTGCCAACATTAAAAACCGAAAATTAAACAACTTTAGTAATGCCATCAATTTAACAAAGGCAAACTCAAAGTAAAACCATATATTTGTTTATTGTTGGTCAACGTGTTACTTCAACATTTTAGGGAAGGGATCTTTGAGGGCTCCAGAAAGAAGGAATCCGTACATGTACTTTTGTGTACGCACAGCATGTTTATGTGCCTTCAACTTACCATAATTCAACAAGGTATTTATAACATTAACATTGTAACATTTGTAACAGTGATCAAACATGTGAAGTACACCTCGTTAATTTGTGGTCACATGATTTCTATTTTTTCTTGGTAACATAGATACAGGTGGTGGCTCGTCGTAGCCACTGGCTTGACTTACCCCGTTGCCCCCTACTGTAATGTGTTTTGAGTGTTCATCAACTAGAAAAGCGCTAATTTACGATTTTGCTCTTTATTTTAAAGGTGATGGCCGGAAGTGTATTTTCAGTGATATTATGTAGGGCTTGATGGTTGTGTATGTAACTGTTCAGCCACTGTACATCACAGGAGCAAGTTCGATGTGAGATAGGAGAGGAGCCCCCGATACACCGAGACATGGAGGACGACCTAGTGTCTGAGGACGATTTCTGTAAGTAACGATGCCAAAGAGAGCACTGCGCGCGAAGTGCAGTAAGATGTCCGTAGTGACCATTTCGGAAAAAACAACATGTAAAAGACTGCGGTGAAGCCAGCGGACACTCACAACTCTTTGGTCAAATCAGCAGACACGGAAATCCCACTGCACCCATATACTGATATTTATGGTAAACGCATCCGAACAGCCCAGAACGGGAACGGGGAGCGAGCGATTGAGTACTCGAAGTTAGAGGAAGAACATTCGGTTTTCAAAATAAACTGTTGACATGGAGCATATACAAAATGCATAATTGAAAGTAAAATTGATTGGATTATATTCAGAAGAAGTATATATCGTCTAACCTGTGTCATTTTTATGAATAGCAGTTTTACTGCATCAGTGAAGAGATTTTACAAAATTAAAGTCACACATGTTCTGCTTCAAGTAGCTAATTTCTGGATATTTCAAAGTACTATAAAACAGTTTGCTCAATAATTCCAGAGTGACACTGATATGCCTGTGTCCAGGACCTATCAGGCTACCCACATACTGAATATCAGATATTTTTACTGTACAAATTAAGAGATATTTCAAAGTAAAGTCCAACATTTCCACTGTGGAATACATAATTTCTGGATAAATCAAAGTACTATAAAAACAGTTTGCTCAATAATTCCAGAGTGACACTGATATGCCTGTGTCCAGGACCTCTCAGGCTACCCACATACTGAATATCAGATATTTTTACTGTACAAATTAAGAGATATTTCAAAGTAAAGTCCAACATTTCCACTGTGGAATACATAATTTCTGGATAAATCAAAGTACTATAAAAACAGTTTGCTCAATAATTCCAGAGAGACACTGATATGCCTGTGTTCAGGACCTCTCTGACTACCCACCCACTGAATATCAGACATTTTTACTGTATAAATTAAGAGATTTTCCAAAGTAAAGTGCAACATTTCTACTGTGTAATAGATAATTTCTGGATATTTCAAAGTACTATAAAAAGACTTTGCTCAATAATTCCAGAGTGAGACTGATATGCCTGTGTTCAGGACCTCTCTGACTACCCACACACTGAATATCAGACATTTTTACTGTATAAATTAAGAGATTTTCCAAAGTAAAGTGCAACATTTCTACTGTGTAATAGATAATTTCTGGATATTTGAAAGTACTATAAAAAGACTTTGCCCAATAATTCCAGATTGAGACTGATATGACTGTGTCCAGGACCTCTCAGGCTACTCACACACTGAATATCAGACATTTTTACTGTACAGATTAAGAGATTTTTCAAAGTAAAGTCCAACCTGTGCCCAATCAAATCAGTTCATCTCTGGATATTTCAAAGTACTATCAAAACACTTTGCTCAATAATTCCAGAGTGAGACTGATATGACTGTGTTCAGGACATCTCAGACTACACACATACTGAATAGCAAACATGTTTACCTTATAGATTAAGATATTTTTCAAAGTAAAGTCCAACATTTCAACTGTGAAATAGATCATTTCTGGATATTTGAAGTGCTAAGTGTTTAGTACATAATCCTAGTATTGAAGGAAATGCTGGAGATAACCCTGCAGCTCCGCCGTATAGCGGACACACAGCGCGTGTTAACAACAGAGAACCGACAGACAGCTGATCTGCGGCGCAACTGCAGTCAGTGAGTCAGTCGGTTCCTAATTTAATTAACGAACAGTTTGAAGTTAAATCGACGGTCCAAAGCAGTTTTCTCAAGTCAAGGATGATATCTGTCTCTGCTTCCCGATGATAGCGGGGTTAAATTCACTTCTGAGGTGTCACAGCCAGGTTCGAATGGAAAGTGCAGAGTCCATACATTTACACTTAGAGATTTAATTAAAAGACACTTCCTTTGACACCAATTACATGACAACTGAGAGATAATTATAAGGGGCTGACTCGTTCAATAAAAAGGAAATGTCTAACAAATAAAAAACGTAATTTTTTTTTACCTTAACTCTGATATCAAACTCGCATTTCCGCTGTTGTCTTAGTCATCATATATGCGACAAAGTAGAAAAAGTTTTCAGTGCTGACCTTCGACTCGTCCGACAACTTTTGCAAACTTTGCAACTTATTCATTTTCGAATTTCGTTTCTGGTGAGAAACTTTGTCAGTTCATCCACAATCCAGAATGCCAGCAAGACGAGGGTAAGTATGCAACGATTTAATTGAAAATTACCAGACGGACACAGATACGTCTAAACTATAGTGGGGCTCAGCGCTGTCCCCGGGACTTAAATGAGCGGAGGAGAGATAGACAGCCTCACTTCACAACAGCCTTGCTTGCGTTTCATCATATCGTATATCATATCATCATTAACCAGTTTTATAATTGGTTGTCTAGGACATTACATCTTCCCTCTTGACAATCAACATTCATATACAAACCGTAATACCACAGTACAAATACTTTTGTGCATCCTATTTCTTTTCTTAGTACAAAGTAATGCCAACTTTTTCAAATGTTCTGTTTATTTAAAAACAGTATGTCAGGAAAAGACCTGCTTGCTTACAAGGGACATTTTATTTTGTCATTATGCTACATTTTCACTGGGGTATTATTAAAAGGTTTGGTGAATTCACTTTAAAATAATTAATGTTGAGGACCAATATTGCCACAAGCATGAACTTAAATGTGTATTTATTTTACAATCAGTAGACCCCAAATATATTCCAATGAGTCTTTATGTTTTTTCCCATTTTAGAGTCTTGGTTTATCCTTCCTTTGGAAAGGTGAGTGTTTTTTTTGCAACTGTAATTATTTGTAACTTGTCAAAGTTTGTCTACATGTCCTTTACAAATTAAAAAAATATCTATAAATGACCCAAAAATGTAACTTATTTCAATTTAAGTCCAGAAGACTTTCCATTACGGCAGAGGCTATTGTGTTGGTCATCGAAAAGCTTCAGGCCTCAGCTAAGCTTCATGCTAAGGCTGAAGTATAGGATGACACAACTTTCTGGGGTGAAGCATGCCAGGATCTGGGAATTGCTAACGGCAATATCAATAGGAAGAGGCTTAAACATGCCTATCATCGACACAGAAAGGTAATAAAGGTTTTACTTTTACCATTTCAATATTTATTAGTATATCATGTCTTCGTAAAGAAATCCATCCATTCCTGAGCTAATTATTCATTTCAAGGTTTCCTTTGAAGTGAAGATGAAAATTCTGAGAATCACTCAAATTGTGTTTCAGATCAATGAAGCAGTGAGCCCTCCACAAAAAGCAGGGCCAGTTTCCCCACAGCCTGATTATGATACTTCATGGCCAGTTTCCCCACAGCCTGATTATGATACTTTATGGCCAGTTTCCCCACAGCCTGATTATGATACTTTATGGCCAGTTTCCCCACAGCCTGATTATGATACTTTATGGCCAGTTTCCCCACAGCCTGATGACATTACTGTAGGGCCAGTGCACCAACAGCCCAATACACATACATCGACAACTCCAGCGGAAACTGCAGAGGTAAATATATCAATGGTCAATAATGACATAATTGTTATGAAATACAGAATACTGTATCAGTTTTTTCAAATCCTGGTGATAGAAAGTTCTACAAAAGAACTGTTAGGTATCCAGTAAATAATACCCTGTGACAACAATGGTTAACGTGCATCTACTGTTATTAGGCAACTTCACAACAACTTGTTCACTGATGCTGATTATGTTTTGCTGTGTTTTGCAGCTTCATTGTACAACAGACAATGGCAATGGCTCCACAACATCATCATCAGCAGATGAAAAAGAATATGAGGAACAATTATTTTCTCATCCATTGCCTAAGCAACCCTGTTTTCTTTTTCTTACTGAAAATCAATAGAAAAAACTCAGGAGGACACAGCGTAAACGGCGTTTCACAACACTGAACTGGACAGTTTTTATTGCTAATGGAATCCGCAGCATTCATTCACATTGCAGTTTTGCATTCAAGCACCACAATGTCCAAACGATTGGGTCGACTAGAAATGCACCTGTATTTTATTGTTCAGGCTACTGTCTTTTTAATGACTGCCCTGTTAAAGTTCAGGTGAAAGTAAAAGATGAGTCATCACTCAAGGCGGTTGTGACCTTTAGTGGAGACAGAGTGTGGCACCACAGCGAAGAACTGCAAAGACGTCCGGTGCGGGCAGATGAAAGGGATGCCATAGCGGATGTCCTCACCACCAAACTGCCAAGAACATTATATTTACAAAAGTTGGATAACCTGGAAGACAGTGTTGTGGAATCCGGATGTCGAGATGAGGTTCCTACAAACGGTGTCATGAAAACGCTCTCATGCAATAGTCGGAAAAAAAACAGAAGACACTAAAACGAAATGATTAGTTTAGAAATTATGCGGGAGGAAGAGCAAGAGCAAGATTCAGAGGATGCAGTTATCCAAAAAATAATATTGCAGCCCAAAAGCATTATGCTTTGGTGTGACAAGACTCTCAACTTGTTTTATGAGCGGTGCAAATCGGACATTGTTTATTTGGATGCGACGGGCAGCATTGTGCACAAAGGAAAGGGGCAAACTGCCCTATCTATGTGTACGAAATGTTGGTGAGACATCCATCAAAAGGATCCTCCCCTGACCACTTATCTGACAAATGACCACACCACAACATCCGTGTCGTATTTCCTGGGGTCTTTTGTGACGGACTTAAGAAGACTCCACGAAAAAAGAGTGAATAAAAGGCCAGCAATGTTGATCTGTGATGGCTCCATAGTCCTCCTGCAGGCACTCTCCTACAACTTCTGTGGATTCAGCCAGGAACTGCTGTGCAAGTACTATGACATTGCAACCGGACAAGGGCAAGAGGACTCAATAGGGCTTCCGATTTTGCATCGCTGCTTGAGTCATGTGATTAAAAATGCAAAGGACCTATGCCGAAAACAGTGAGTGATTGCTGTATATGCTGAACATTTTCTAACATCATAACATGGGACATCTCTGTAAAACTTATTTTACAAGCTTTGTCCTTGCAGTGCCTCCCAACATTACCACCTGGCAATGCATGTGTTTGGCCTCATGTCCCAGGCTACAACACTAAAAGACATGGATGAAGTTGTCATCAGTGCTGCCATGGTGTTTTCCAGTTCCCACAGTGAGAGGAATGTTGAAAAACACTTCCAAAATCTCCAGAGGCCGTTGTTAATAGCAGGACATACTGGCATTGATGACACAAACATTGTGGAGCAAGACTTTGTGATATGTGATCATTGTCTCAATTGCCACCCTTTTATAGCAATAATTAATTGTTGTCATTGTTATGACTGTATTCACATCCATAATTATAGCAAAATGCAAATTGACTACAATCCTTAAGCAATGACGGTTTACATTTGTTTCCAAGATCCAACTCAAGAAAAAAAAATTCTTATTATTTTTTCTAGAATGATGTGGGACCAACACCGTTCCAACATCATTTTGAGGAAGTCATTCAGAGGGCAGAGCTTGAGCAAGATGGGGATCCGAATGTCTATTTCAGCCCAACATTCATCCCAACATTGCTGAAATACTTCCTTCCTCAGGCTGCTCTTTGGTCTGGCTTACTCCTGGGTTAGTCCTCTTCTATGGCATGTGCTTTGATAGATGTTTGTTTTAATAGCTTATTCAGTAAATAAATTAAAATTGCATTATCATTTGGCAGGTGACCTTGGACGCCACGGAATGGGTCCTGTGTATGACAGGCTTACTCAGAAGTTCAAAATAACTGCCCGTAAACCCACTCAGGTACTATAACACAAAAGATCTGTTTGAAAAATTAAAAAGCATTGCATTATTCAATCCTGGATATTACAGATTTGAATGCAAATAAGGTGAATGAAGCAATTTTTATGTTATATAGCGTACTGTACATGTTGAACTCCAGAATTACACCAATGGCTGAGGGGTAGAGTGGTCGTCCTCCAACCTGAAGGTCGGCGGTTCGATCCCCAGTCTGAACCATCTGCATGCCGAAGTGTCCTTGGGCAAGATGCTGAACCCTCAATAGCCCCCCATAGAATAACAAAGTGCTGCAAGTAGATGCACTGTATGAATGTGTGTATGAATGGGTGAATGTGAAACTGTACTGTAAAGCGCTTTGAGTGGTCTTCATCAGACTAGAAAAGCGCTATATAAATACAAATCCATTTACCATTACCAAAGACAACAAAACACAAGGAATAATTGAGAAAAGCCAGTGGGACCTAAAAAAGATCCGCTTTCAACAGAGACAGCTAACCAGACTGGACGATTTTGTACATACATACAAGCTCACACTGAATGCCCTTCTAAGGGAATACAGTGACTCCTGAAGAGGAAGAAGAAGGTAAAAAATTGAAGCTCTGATATATAAACTATACATGAAACTATTGGGATTGTTGGCTTTTTTTTTATAAAATAAGTCAAGTGAAATGTACTTCAGCAGTGCAGTAGCTGAACTATTAACATTGATTTACTCTGTTTGATCAACTGTAGACACACCGTGTGGATCTGGAGCGGTGGAAACAACGACATCAGAAGAAGAGAGGAGTTTATGTGTCCCCCCTAACAAAGCCTTTTGTTTTCAAACAGCAGAAGAAAAAGGTAAACATTTTGTAGAGCTATCTATTATCATTCCATATGTTTAAATAGCTTAAAAATGTAATCGATAAAAAGTTTGTGTCATACAGAATCTTTTTGTGTTTCTCAGACAACACAGAAAACACACGGATTGTCAACAAGCGATCAGTGTCATGCTCCATCACAGGTCATCAATTGTGGCAAAGTTACACAGGGACAGGAAGCTAATCAAAAGCATTAATGTTCAACAGCTGTAAATCAAAAGCTTATCGTTGCATTTTGTGCTTTAAACACTTCCGTGACCTAGTGAATTGCCATGACATGCAATTACCGAAACGTATTTCACCATGTTGGTGGTATGAAAGCATATAATGAAAAGCTTCCAATAATATCTAACAATTTCTATATCTAGAAACCAACAGACAAGGTCACTACCCAAATCCAATCAGACATGACAGGCCATCATGAGGAGGATATAAAGGGAAGTATTGTTCAAAGTCCAGTGGATGCTCCATCTCAGGTGAACTTAGTGTTCAAGTGTTATCAATACGTCCAATGCAATCAATGTATCTGGGATGTAAATTGTACATTTCATTCAGTGCATGTATTCATACAGGATGTGTTTAACTTATCATCTGTAAATTATTTATTTATCTACTCCAGCAAATAACTTGTATTATTTTTATGACCCTCAGCTCAAGGAATTGTGGAAAAGAAGTGACACAGAAGTGGTTGTGTCTGTGGTCCCCTCTCAAATCAGAGGGAACAGCTTCGTAATCCACCACAGTGAGCTGCGGACACTTAGACCTCACCAGTGGCTTACAGGCGAGGTATGTAGTCCTATTAATATAATAAAACAAATTACCATAAAAAAAAAAAACGAAATGACCCAAATAAAACTCTCCACTATACATTAATCTAATACCTATGTCATGCTGCTGACTAACTATAATGTGGGTGTTTAAATATATCCCCAGTCAAAACATTTTCCATAGTAGTGTACTAATGTGTGAATTTGTGATTCTGAATGTCAAGCATGTGATTGCAAAGTATTATGTAGACCTGTTTATTATGTAATTACAAATGTATATTAAATCAATTTATGATGTTTGATTGACTTTCTGTCTGTATCTCAACAATCTCTTAAGGTCATTGAGTGTCTTTTGCATCCCTTTTCCAATGAGCTCCATTTGGGGAGAATGATTTATATTCTAAATCATTACACGGCTGGTGTGATCCTCTTTGGGAAGAGAGAACAGATCAGGAGGAACACTTTGTCTAAGGTGACTTGTTTTTCTTTTGGGGATACATCCAGAGGTTTAATAACTGTCATATGTTAGCTGATGTTTGTGTGACTTTGTGTACAGTATGATAAAGCAGATACAATTCAACAGATCTATTGTAACTATAGGATATTTCCAAAAACGTCAATATAAAATGTTTTTATCAGGTTGTTCATTTTTGGATGTGTTACAGATCAACTTTGACAACTATAAAGCAATTGTGTCTTTTGTGAACATACACAATTCCCACTGGAAGCTTCTGGTTAGTAGTGATTATATTTATATTTATCTTGATTGTCTTTCATTTTCTTCTGGATGTCGTGAATAATCTTTGAATGATATTTAATGTGTTTCCAGTACATCAATGCAGCAGAAAAAAACGTGTATTTGGTTGACCCAGCACGCAGGTCCACAGAGCTGACAGACTCAGACCATGCTGCAAAAAGCTTATGGTACTTACGCAATTTCAACCATTCAGCCTATATAAATTATGTCAATTTATGTCACAATTCTGGAACAGGTAGTAAAAGGAACGTTATCAAGGAGGCAATGGTCAGAAACAGGCTTACAGTATGAAGCAACATCCGTTTCTGATGAGAGCGTAACAGCTGGCTCACCAGTACATTCAAAATAATAACAGGCACGTGTTTAGCAAGGCCAGCAAAAGCTTTGTTTTAAATTCATCTTTTCCAACATTAGAAATCAGAATGTGTTATATTGGTGTCTTAGCATTGAAGTCCAACTTCAAACTCATGTGTAATCACTGATGCTGAGTGAACAGAAGACATTCCTACTGAAAGCAAGGTTTGAGAGCAAAAACCATTGAGTGCTGATTATTCATTGCGGATATTTGAAGTTTCTTGAAAAGTTTAGAAAAAGTCTTTCACGGTATGAGTATAACATTGTTCTGTATCATGTCCCCTTCAATTTATCATGTCCCTGTTACTAGGTAAGAGGCAGGAGGCTGAAGAAGCATGTTAGGAGTTTAATTGTCATTGCAAAAACAAAAAAAAAACACTACAGCCAACAAGGCTTTCTAACTAAGTTACGAGGCAACCTTCAATCTATTATGTAGAAATAAAGAAATGAAAAGAGAAAAGAGGTAATCATTGAACACATCAAATTCAAAGGAGGTGTTCTGCAACACCCACTGCAGCAGGATGGAGATAGCTGTGGGGTACTTGTTATCATGGTAAGATTAATATTTATTGAAATGTTAAGATTTTCCAAAATAACTATAAATTTTGCATTTAGGATTTAATCTGTTTTACAGTATTTCCAACCGCCACATTTGGCAGACTTTGAAAATTATCCAAAGTACATAACTTATTGTGTCATTGTTTAGATGGCAAACGCAGTCATGGAGGCCTTTCCGAAAATACCAAACATTGCATTTGGTACAACAAAGACAGAGATGGTACATCAGCGTAAACATTACGCTCTGCAAATACTTAAAGCCTCAGGTGGTTGAGGAGTGTTTTTAGTCATTATGTGATATTGTAGTAGTCAACGTCTTAAATGTGTATTTGTATTTTAGTGTTTGACATAGATAACAACTGTGCCATGTGCTCAGCGACAAAACCACCAGGTCCAGGGCCTTCCTTCACTGACTGGGTATGTTTTGTTTTTTTACTCTTGTCATTGTTTGTTTGTGCATTTTGTACATTTTAGAGATGACAGGAAACGAGGGTAAAGAAAGATGGGAAATTACATGATACAAAGGTCTCTGGCCGAAGTCATTCTCATAGATTTCATAAAAAGGTGGCTAAGTCAGCCTTGTATTTCACATATATACTTTTTTCTGTTAGACAGTATGTGAATGCATTGCAACACACAAATCCCATCAAATCCGTATTAATCTAAATTCCCTGTTGTAATCACACAAAAATTTTGGTGTAAAATATATAAAAATGTCTGTTCACATTTCTGTTAACAAATGGACACAAACCAAAACGTTTTGGTGATTGTTATTCTTCATTGTCCATCGCTGTCTCTCCAAAATGTTGCTCTTTGCTATTATCAGCAGCATGCTACATCCAATTCAATTCAAGCGTTTATTGTCATTAAACAGCTGTACAACGAAACTTAAGTGCAACTCCTCTCAGTAGTACAAAGAGACAATAACAGTTGACTAATTAAAATAACAATGAAGAAATATGACCATGACAACAGCAATGTAGTATTTGGTTAAAGCATGGTAAAGCTCGTAAACATGAATAAAGCCTGCTAGTGTGGTGAAACATTTGAAATGATTACTAAGCAATTAACCTCTGTCTGTATTAAAGGTGGGAAATTTGAATTTTTACAGATTCAGTGTGACAGATGTAGCCGGGGGTTTCATGCCCAGTGCCTCCAGATGGACACAGCCCAGCTTCAAAATGTGCAAACCGCTGACTGGAATTGCTGTCTGTGTCAAAAATAATTCCACAATCAGTATGTGCTATGTCATTTTTTTTTATATGTGACACTGTTTTCTTCGTCTGTGTATGAAAGGGTCGCCTAAAACACATATTTTGCCTTTCATAGTATTACCAGCTGCAAAAGCAACGATGGTATTGTTTTCACTTTGTGAGTCTGTGTGCAAGTCCCCAGGTGTTTATATTGCTATCTCTCTGTGGACAGATTTTCTCATCCCAATAGCAACCGTGAACGATGCAGTCACAAAACTTTACAGGTGTTTATTTTATATCAAAGTGAAGGCCGCGTTTGAAGATGGGTGTGGCCCAACAATGGCCCCTGAATTACGAGGTTAAAAAGAAGGGGTTGATCAGGACTTTACGCCCCTTAACCAATTTAACGTCATGCCTGTTTAGGTTTTCTAATTTTGTTTTCGTTGAGTGATGTTTTGTGTTTTTACATAAAGGTTTGAGGTTCCCATTTTATACAAAATGACATAACAAAACGTTTTACCTTGTTATAAAGAACAAAGCTTTTGACAACTACTCCAGTGCTTTATTTATGAAAAGTATTTTTTTCCTCCATTGTTGGCGTTATGTATGTATTTTGTTATATATTACCTGTACTTACAAGTTTTGCAATGGTGAAATGGTGATAAATAATCAAGCTCAAAGGGAGCAAAGGAGCCACAGTTGGTGCCAATTCAAAAAATATTATAAAATACAACACTACTAATTGAACAGAGCATAATTCATAGGAAAACAAATTTTATTTGTAGTGTAAAGGGGTACCCCTAAGCATTATCCCTATAAAAGGATAAGATGATAAACAAAATGCTCGCCATAATTAACATATACAAAGCGAGTCTTTCACGCTGCGATCAAAAGAAATTGAAAAGACATCACTTTGGCAAGATTGATTTTTACATATGGGTGCGGCTGGAAGAGAGGGTAGGACAGTTACAGATTCCAATAAAAGGGACTAGTCATAGGAGTGGGAATAGAAGCATATCAGTCTCACTCCGGAATTATTGAGCAAACTGTTTTTATAGTACTTAGTAGAAATATCCAGAAATTATGTATTACACAGTAGAAATGTTGCACTTTACTTTGAAAAATCTCTTAATCTATACAGTAAAAATGTCTGATAGTCTGTGTGTGGGTAGCCTGAGAGGTCCTGGACACAGGCATATCAGTCTCTCTCTGGAATTATTGAGCAAAGTCTTTTTATAGTACTTTGAAATATCCAGAAATTACCTACTTGAAGCTACAAATGTGTAACTTTTATTTAGTAAAATTTCTTCATTGATTCATTGATTCGTAAAAATGACACAGGTAAGACAATATATACTTTTTCTGAATATAATCCAATACATTTTACTTTCAATTATGCAGTTTTTATAGGCTCCATGTCAACAGTTTATTTTGAAAACCGGACGTAGGCCCACATGTGTTCTTCCTCTAACTTCGAGTACTCAGCTGCCGGTCTGGGCGTTTTGGATGCGTTTTCCATAAATGTCAGTATATGAGTGCAGTAGAATTTCTGTGTCGGCTGATTTGACCACAGAGACGCGAGTGTCGGCTGGCTTGACCGCAGTTACAAAAGCCATGTGGGATGTATTCCACTATTGGTTCCCACAGGAGGCTGTATGCCTTGTGTTGTGAATAAAATGCTAGACACCATTTCTGAACAACAATATTCAAGTTCTGTTAATCGAACAATAACCAAACACGGTTCCTTCGCGAAGGAACTTTAAGTTTCCTCAGTGCACGACAAGCTGACTACTACACAAACGTGAGGAATTGCATCAAAAACCAGCAAACATCTTTTATGCACAATATATTTGTGCTTGATTTTTGGGGAAATTGCCCTATGGAATAGTAGTGTTAACGTTTGAGTAAATGACAATGCACTATTTGAAGGGTAATAATAAGAAATATGATTAATCATGAAATTATAATTATGATTATTATTGTTGTTATTGTTATTATCATAATAATAATAAAACTGTGAACAGTTGAGTTTCTCTAAACTCTTTAAAAAACTCCGTCCACACATACATACATACATACATAAACACATACATACATAATCAGGAAGATTGACAGAACTCAGCAAGAGTTTGTCGAAAAGTTTGTTGAAAAATCTACTATATCTATAAACCGAAATTAGTTATTTTGAAATCTACTTGCTTAAACCAAATTCTTGCTCCTCAGGAAGACCCATCAAGATTTACCCTTAGAAAAAAAACAGAAAATAAGAGATGAAATTAAAATTATTTGAACAAATGAAATTGTAAAAGCAATTCAGTCCAGTGTTTTATTTTTAAGAGTAACAATTGAATTAGTAGTTCAACCTAAAAATGAAAACAGAGACCTTAACTTGACAACTGCATTTTTCCCATTGTGTTGGTGAATGACAGTTTTAGCTTTTCATGACAAAATATGTAAAAGCAACATCAAGTTAAACATGTATGGTTGAACATCTAAGTAGCCATACAGGACACCACAGGGTCTTTGACAAGTTTTTGGGGTACTCAGCATGGAAGATATTATAGAATACAAAGGCAAATCGTCCTTTGTATTCTATCAAGGGAGATGTCTAAGCTGCCATCATCAAGAAACATCTAACTGTCATCCATCTTTACAGTGAACTCCTGCTCTGTAGGAAGGAATTGGTTCATGCAGTCACTCATAACACATGTTGGTGCCAGATAAACTGGATTCTGTAAAATACGTAATAAAAATAGTCTGACACACTGCATTGTCCGAAAATGAGACAAAGTTTAATCTAGTCGGCCTGCCACTCCTAAATAGATCCTTTTAAAGCAACCTAAGGTCCTCAAAAATACTAGCCTGATGTTGTCATACTCATTATTCTAGTCAGAATATGAGTCTGATACTGCTCCATTGGGCTGTGATTATGGGGCGTGTTTCAACTGAACCAGGAAACAAAATGCCTCTTCGCTCAATTGGATAGACCTACAACCAATCAGAGCAGGGGCGGCTCCTGGCATAGGCGAAGTAGGCGGTTGCCTAGGGCGCAAAATGCAGAGAGGGCGGGACAAGGGACTGATTTATCATGACGTGACACATGCAATATAAACTGATACATTCACATCACAACATCATCTTCTAAACCCGGGGACGCACTGGAGATAGAAGCGCCGTGAAGCGCCACGAAAGCTGTCCGCTTCCTTTCCGCACCCATGTTAAATAATTGGCCTGTTCGCACCGGCAGCGCTGCGGCCGGCTCGCGATCTGCTGCATGGTTTCGGGGTCTGTTCTATTTTTTTTTCAAATCGGGCCGGAAAACACACTGAAAATTGACATATTTTAAACGATATAAGTGATATATTATATACATGATTAAATATACATCCCATACTTTCGATTTCTCCGCTGTTCTCCTGGAGTTTTATTTCCCTGTTTATTGCCGCCACATGATAAAAATGTTCCCATCTTCAATTATGTACTTAATCCCAGTGTTGGGAGTGTAACGCGTTACTGTAATTCCACTACTTTTAGCGATAACGAGCATGTAACGAAGTATTTTTTTAAATCAAGAAACGCAGTTACAATTACTGACATTTAAATGAGTTCGTTACTCGCGTTACTCTCTTTTGTGAAAAATGAACACTTGCAGACAAGAAGACAAGGTTGGACGTCAGACAATATTTTCACGGACCGGCCGTTAAGGTTCGGCTACGGAGCCTCACCACGGAGTCCCTTTGGTACGGCCTCTGGTGACATCGGTAGATTTTTTTTTAATTTAACAAAATTAAAGCTCCATTACGCACACGATGCGCTTCGGTGCGCGTTGGAGATGTTGTTTTGTTATTTAAAATAAACATTAATTTGTTAATAAAAAAAATAATTCCACCGATGTCACTACAGATATGATGTCGGAAATGGCAACAGAGTTGTTAGTGCTGTTGTGGCGATCTCAGGGTATTCTGCCGTGACTTTAATCCAGGACACCGCCAGAGTTGTTTTCTCAAACATACTTTTCAGGTCGCCGTCATTTGCGATCTCCAGCAGCTGATCTTCTCCTTAACCAGACCTGCTGGATTCACCTGGTTTGTTGACAAATGGGTCCGACAAATACCGTGTGCGTTTGTGTTCAGCGAAAAAGTGACGTGACCGAGACAAGCATCTTGACGTGCATAAAGCATGAGTCATAACGCAGAGGATCCGGTAATTTTTCAAAATAAAACGGTTTTATTTTGAAAAATTACCGGATAATAGATTAAACAGAAAACATGTAAAATGTTTATTCTTTCTGTGCGGCCCGGTACCGAATTTTGTCTGCCTGTGTGTGCATCTGTATACAGTCCAAAAGTTCTTGAGGATGCATGACAATTTGCGTGTGTATGTTGGGGGGGGCGCCATTCTGAAATCCCGCCTAGGGCGCCAACATTGCCAGGGCCGGCCCTGGATCAGAGCAACGTAGTATGTGACGTATGTCAAGCGACGCATAGTTGTCAGTTGTCTGTTTCACGAGTTTATTCACTCTCTAAATAAATCAATGGAACTGCTGCAAATGCCGCTCGTATCTCCACCGGAGGCAAAGCCCCCAGGAAGCAGCTGGAGACCAGGGCTGCTCGTGAGAGCCCCGGCCGGCGGCGGCGTGAAGAAGCCCGCTACGGATCTCTCTCAGAGCCTCGCTACCGGCCCGGGACCGCGACCGGCCTGTAGCGGGGCTCTGAGAGAGATCCGTCGCTACCAGAAATCTACGGAGCTGCTGATCCGCACGCTGCGCTGCAGAGCTCCGCTGTCATGGCTCTGCAGGAGATCAGCGAGGAGGAGAAACGGCAGTTAATTGTTTTTTTCAAGCATACACTCACTTGTTGCTCCAACATTAACCGCAACAGCGTCCCAACTTGTGTCTTTTTTGTCTCATATGTGCTGAGGAGCGTAGGCCCCCCCCCAACTCTCTTTTTATTTATATGACTGCTTGTGTGGCCGCAGCATCGGGGCCAGCTGATAAATTAAACTTTTTATGAATCCCGTAGGAGGACGGCTTAAACATCTTTTCGATCTACAAATGCCTTGATCGCGTTCCTCTGTTCCTGTTTCAAAAAGAATGCGCTGTCGATGTCTCTGAAACAGACTCGATGGCAGTGACACATCTCAGCTCTCCAGCGGCAGGCAGCGCTCTTTGGTGACGTGGTTGATAACGTCACTGTAGATCATCTGTCCATCATCGTAAAGCCCGCCCTGACGATTTGATTGGATCGAACCGCTTCGGTGCGATCATAGTTTCTCCCCAACGGAGCAATGCCAGACCGAACTTCACGAACTCAAATGTTGTGGGCGGGGCTAAGTTCGTCTGGCACCCAGGCTACAAAAATACCTTTCCACAGCAAAGTTATCTGCACAAAAACAATTTGTCTGCTGCACCTTGAGTGCTATGGATGTTCCAGCCCCAGCACCATCGGTGCTCAGGCCCTAATGAACCTACATGAAATGTAGTATAAAAAAGCATTAACTTCAAGGATTCCCAGTCCATTTTTTTAAGGAAGCTCAATAGACCTTTCCCAACAGTTAGGCAAGGAGTCTGATTGATCAGATTCTGATGAATTAGAAAACAGAAGTATTATTAAGCACATCATCTATGGCTTTTAAAACATGAATTTGAAACCTCAAAATAGAATAAATGTTATGTCTGAATAATTCGAACTACACAAAACTCAAAATAATTACAGAACGTGAGACAGAATCCTTCAATAAACAGCTGTTGTGCGTCCCCTTTGAAGACTGATGTTAGGAGGAGTACTAGAGCATTGACAATCTTGCCTGAAAGAAGCAAAGACTCTGCAAAAGACAACGGTGATATTCTCAATAACACATGCCATGGAACAATAAATGTAAATTAATTAATATATATATATAATCTGTGCAGACTGCAGGTCAAACAGCAGTGCAGAGCTTCAAGCTCCTCCATGATCTGCAGTAGTAGTGATAACTTCCGGACTAGTTCATTACACAGTTTGAGCAAATCTGGCAAGAAATCACACTGATAATCATTATAAACAATATAATTGTAAAATATAACATTATAATTGATCTTGTTATAGTACAATATGCATTTGCTGTTCTCCGACATGAGTTTAACTTTTAAAATCATTTATGAAATAAAACTAATGATTTTAAAACTTTTTTGTAATCATACAATTAGCCTTAAACATGGAGAAATAAACTAATTCAGCCATTTTATTATTTGCTGAATTGTGTGTCTGTCATGGCCTTTACTTCACTAACAGCCTGAAGAATGGTTAGCTAACCCTAACTAGAAAGCTAATGCATAGTTCACTCTTTAATCAAACAATGTGAGACAAAAACATTACAATGAGCTAAAGCTGTCATTCTGTGTGAAATGTACTCACAGTTAACTGAGACTCTACCACCGATAAATAATTTCATCACATTGTTTGTGTCACACCGCGGTGAGGTTTGTCTTGTCTTGGGGTTTTTGTCTCGTAACTTCCTGTTTTATTTTGAAATCCTAACTCTCCTCTCGTTTCAGGTCACTTGCCTTTCCTCATGTGTCACCGGTCTGATTGTCTCTGATTGTTTCCACCTGTTCCCTTCACCCTCATGTGCTTATAGTCTGCGTCTCCCCTTTGTCTTGTGCCGAAATGTTTCGTTCTTGTTCGTGCACCTAAGCCTTACCCACAGTCATTGTCGTTTTTGCCAAAGAGTTTTTTGCTACGCCACGTAAGTTGTTTTCTGTTTCCTCCTTGAGAGTGATTTTTTGTTTGTTAAAGTTTTCCAGTTTAGCTTTGTTTTGTGTTGTTTGTAAACTGTTTTTCTTCCTCCCTTTTGGAGCGATTTATGTTAAGAGAGATTTAGCTAGTTTGTTGAGCCTCCTGTTTAGGTGAGCCTTTTCTTTTGCCCCATTTATTAGTAGTTTGGTTTTCCTCCTTCGGGAGCGCTTTTGATTTCTTGCTCTTGCCATTTGTTTGTCCTCCTTCGGGAGTGGTTTATGTTTAAAAGCTTTTTCTTTTTCTAGTGTATGTTTTGTATTTATTAGGAAGTTCTTTTTCCCCAGTTATTGCTTGCCAAGTATTATATTATTATATAGATATAGTTAGTGAGATTTTCATAGCCTTCTTGTTTATCACTCTGCATTGAGGTTCTGAAATCAATAAAGTGTGCTGGTACGTGATATTCTCTGCTTCTGAGTCCTCATTCCAGTCCAGGCCTGACATTACACTTCGGCCAGTATGGACTCAGCAGGGATGACACAACTCACGGCAGTCCTGCAAGCCCAAGAAGCCCGGCTCTCCCGTCAGGAGGAATTCCAGACCGCTATGGCATCCCAGATGGGGATTCTCTCGACACAACTTCAGAGCCTGAACGATTGTCTGGTGCAGATGACAATTACAGCACCCGAGCCTCCAGTAGCAGCGGATGCTACACCCGTGGTTCCCGTCCTGACTGTGCCAGCCGTTGGAGCGGGATGCAAGTTAGCCCCACCAGCACGATTCGCTGGTGAATTACGATTATGCAAAACATTTCTCATAGACTGCTCCATACACTATGAACTAAACCCCAATGCTTTTCCTTCTAACCGAGCCAAGATTGCCTTTATGATTTCCCACCTTACCGGAAGAGCCAAGGCATGGGCCTCGGCAGAGTGGGCCCGGGATTCGCCAGTTTGCCAATCCCTCACAGACTTTGAAGCGGCGCTGCAGAAAACTTTCGACCTGGTAACGACCGACCGGGAGAAAGCTGGGGAGCTGAGCGGGCTGAGACAGGGCAACGACTCCGTTTGTGATTACGCTATCCGTTTCCGCACTTTGTCGGCGGAGAGTGGCTGGAATACAACGGCCTTATACGACGTGTTCCTGAAGGGGCTGGCAGCTCCTATCCAAGACCTTCTGGTTCCCTTGGACCTACCCACAGATCTCGACTCACTCATCGCACTCGCAATCCGGACAGACAACAGAACCCGTCAACTCAGGCAGCAACGTCTTCCGAGACCCACAACGATGGAGAGACCCCTACGCACTCAAGCACCAGGATGGTCAACCACCCGTCGATCACCGCCAGAGCATCGTCATCATTCCCATCCGGAAGGAGAGGGAGAGCCCATGCAGCTAGGAAGAGCTCGACTAACACCCGGGGAACGACAGAAACGTCTGCAGGAGGGCCGATGCTTCTACTGCGGTGAACCCGGTCATCTCGTCGCCACCTGCACTGCCAAACGGACCATGGTGGTGAGTGAATTCAAGGTTTCAGGCACCACCTCACGCACTCTCACGACAGTCCAGGTAATGCACCACACCACCACTGAACTCAAGGCGCTCATAGACTCAGGGGCTGATGAAAGCTTGATGGTCTGGGAACTAGCAGAACAACTGGGCCTTAGCACAGAACTTTTAGCTAAGCCCATCAGAGCTAAAGCTCTTAATGGACAGGAACTGTTTACTATCACACATATCACAGCACCTCTCAAACTGTGCATTAACCATCACCGGGAAAACATTCGTTTCTATGTATTCAAGTCACCGTCACAGACTCTAATTTTGGGACAGCCATGGTTATTCCGTCACAATCCCCATATAAACTGGAGAACAGGAGAGATCCTGGGCTGGGGAGGGGACTGTGTGAGCAACTGTTTGAACCCCTCAGTTTGGGAGGAGGAAGTTACGAACATTAAATTGATCTCTGTCAATCCAGCCGCAGATCCCAATTACCCGGACCTGAACTCTGTGCCTTCCTGCTACCACCACCTCAAAGAAGTTTTTAGCAAAAAAAAAGCCCTCTCACTTCCTCCTCACCGACCCTATGATTGTGCCATTGAGCTGATTCCGGGCTCAACCATTCCCAAAGGCCGCCTGTACGCGATTTCTGGGCCAGAGAGGGCAGCCATGCGGGAGTACATTGAAACCTCCCTGAAAGCGGGTCTGATTCGCCCCTCATCATCATCAGCCGGAGCCGGTTTCTTCTTTGTGGGGAAGAAGGATGGCTCCCTAAGACCGTGCATTGACTACAGCCCACTCAATGACATCACTGTAAAGAATCGCTATCCACTTCCTCTTATGTCATCCGTGTTTGACCAGCTCCAACAGGCCAAGATCTTCACCAAGTTGGATCTTCGCAACGCCTATCACTTGGTGCGGATCAGAGAAGGTGACGAGTGGAAGACTGGTTTTAATACACCCAGTGGACACTATGAATATAAAGTCATGCCTTTTGGTCTCACAAATGCTCCTGCTGTTTTCCAGGCTATGATAAATGACGTGTTAAGAGACTTTCTTGACCATTTCGTGTATGTTTATTTAGATGACATACTTATCTACTCCTCTGACCTGAAAAAACACCAAGACCATGTAACTCAGGTACTGAAAAGACTGCTAGAAAATAAACTATATGTCAAAGCAGAAAAAAGTGAATTCCATGCCGACACTGTCTCCTTCCTGGGCTTCATCGTAGCCCCTGGAAGTGTGCAGATGGACCCGGCTAAAATTAGCGCTGTGGTCGAGTGGCCTACACCTGATAGCCGCAAAAAGGTTCAGCAGTTCCTTGGGTTTGCTAACTTTTACAGGCGGTTCATCAGAGGCTTCAGCGCAATAGCTTCCCCTCTCCATGCTCTTACCTCCACAAAGGTGCAGTTCCAGTGGTCTCCTGAAGCTGATGCTGCTTTTCGGATCCTCAAGCACCGCTTTACCTCGGCTCCCATCCTCACCCTGCCTGACCCTCAACGACAGTTCGTGGTAGAGGTGGACGCCTCCAACGAAGGAGTCGGGGCCATCCTCTCCCAGCGGTCAGAGCAGGATGGTAAGGTGCATCCTTGTGCCTTCCTGTCACGGCGGCTATCCAAGGCGGAGCGGAACTACGACGTTGGTAACCGGGAGTTGCTGGCGGTCAAACTCGCGCTGGAAGAGTGGAGACACTGGCTCGAGGGTGCTGAACATCCATTCATTGTCTGGACTGATCATAAAAATCTGGAATAGATCAAGAAAGCCAAAAGACTCAATTCTCGCCAGGCCAGGTGGGCGCTATTTTTTAACAGATTCTCTTTTTCTCTCTCATACAGGCCGGGGTCCAAGAACGTCAAGCCAGACGCCTTGTCTCGTCTCTTCGACCCCGAACCTGTTGCCAAGGACCCAGAAACGATCCTCCCACTTACCTGTGTGGTTGGAGCACTGACTTGGCAGATAGAAAATGAGGTTAAGCAGGCTAATGGTGAGGTCCCATCACCTAGTGGGTGCCCAGATAATCGTTTGTTTGTCCCAGTTGAATTGCGCCCACAGGTGATCCACTGGGCCCACACCACGCTGCTTTCCTGCCATCCGGGAGTTCGAAGAACGATGTTCGCTATCTCCCGGAGGTTCTGGTGGCCCTCCATGGAACCGGAGGTCCGGGAATACGTAGAGGCTTGTTCGGTCTGCGCCCGAAACAAGACGACCTCCGGGTCACGCATGGGTCTTTTGCAGCCACTTCCCATCCCCTCCAGACCGTGGTCCGACATCTCGGTAGACTTCGTCACGGGGCTTCCGGTCTCTCAAGGTAACACCACTGTCCTCACAGTGGTGGACAGATTTTCCAAGATGGTTCGATTCATCGCTCTGCCAAAACTGCCCTCCGCCAAAGAAACGGCGGAGATCATGATGAACAATGTTTTTAAGGTTCACGGATTTCCCAAAGACATTGTCTCAGACCGGGGTCCCCAGTTCGTCTCCCGGTTCTGGAGGGAGTTCTGCCGGCTCATCGGAGCTAAGGCCAGCCTGACCTCGGGTTACCACCCGGAGGCCAACGGCCAGACCGAACGCCTAAACCAGCAGCTTGAAACCAGCCTCCGGTGTCTGGTCTCCCAGAATCCCTCGACATGGAGTAAACACCTGGTCTGGGTCGAGTATGCCCACAACCTACTGCCCACCTCGGCCACAGGTATGTCACCATTCAAGTGTGCATTTGGTTACCAGCCCCCTGTTTTCGCAGACAACGAGTTGGAGGTGTCTGTGCCCTCCGCCCATGCCATGGTTCGCCGCTGCCACCGCATCTGGGCAGCCGCCACGCAGGTATTGATTCGCCAAGGGGACAGAGTCAAGAAAACTGCGGACCGCAAGAGACGACCCGCCACCGCCTACCAGCCAGGACAGAGAGTGTGGCTCTCCGCCAGAGATCTACACCTTAAAGTTCCTTCCAAGAAGCTGGCGCCGCGGTTCGTGGGCCCGTTTCCCATCATCAAGCTCATCGGTCCTGCAGCAGTTCGCCTTCGTCTGCCCCGATCCCTCCGTGTTCACCCCACCTTCCATGTGAGCCGGGTCAAGCCCGTCAAGGAGAGTTCGATGGTTCCAGCCGCTACCCCTCCGCCACCCCCTGAAGTGATTGAAGGCGGTCCGGTATACAAGGTCAAGCAGTTGCTGGCGGTTCGCAACAGGGGTCGAGGTAAACAGTATCTGGTGGACTGGGTAGGATATGGTCCTGAGGAGAGGCAGTGGGTTCCGTCTCGTCACATTGTAGACTCTACACTCATTACAGACTTCCACAGGGACCACCCTGACCAGCCTGGGCCGTCAGGAGTCGGCCCTAGGGGGGGGGTACTGTCACACCGCGGTGAGGTTTGTCTTGTCTTGGGGTTTTTGTCTCGTAACTTCCTGTTTTATTTTGAAATCCTAACTCTCCTCTCGTTTCAGGTCACTTGCCCTTCCTCATGTGTCACCGGTCTGATTGTCTCCACCTGTTCCCTTCACCCTCATGTGCTTATAGTCTGCGTCTCCCCTTTGTCTTGTGCCGAAGTGTTTCGTTCTTGTTCGTGCACCTAAGCCTTACCCACAGTCATTGTCGTTTTTGCCAAAGAGTTTTTTGCTACGCCACGTAAGTTGTTTTCTGTTTCCTCCTTGAGAGTGATTTTTTGTTTGTTAAAGTTTTCCAGTTTAGCTTTGTTTTGTGTTGTTTGTAAACTGTTTTTCTTCCTCCCTTTTGGAGCGATTTATGTTAAGAGAGATTTAGTTAGTTTGTTGAGCCTCCTGTTTAGGTGAGCCTTTTCTTTTGCCCCATTTATTAGTAGTTTGGTTTTCCTCCTTCGGGAGCGCTTTTGATTTCTTGCTCTTGCCATTTGTTTGTCCTCCTTCGGGAGTGGTTTATGTTTAAAAGCTTTTTCTTTTTCTAGTGTATGTTTTGTATTTATTAGGAAGTTCTTTTTCCCCAGTTATTGCTTGCCAAGTATTATATTATTATATAGATATAGTTAGTGAGATTTTCATAGCCTTCTTGTTTATCACTCTGCATTGAGGTTCTGAAATCAATAAAGTGTGCTGGTACGTGATATTCTCTGCTTCTGAGTCCTCATTCCAGTCCAGGCCTGACAGTTTGACTGAACCAAAAGTGGAGTTACATGTATTTTGAAGAACCTGTCTCTTGAATTCACCTCCACAAAGAACCATAAGCAGCAAAACAAGGTTCTTTAGCGAGAAAAGGTCCCCCAGGGCACTCAAAAGTTCTCCAGAGCACACAATTTTTCATAGATTGTATAATATTGTATTGACTTAACCTTATGTAAAGTGCCTTGAGATAATATATGTTATGATTATCATGCAACATGCAATGACTTGCACAGCTGTACAATGCTTTCTATATCTATCTTCAAGGTGCAATCTTTTAGCGCTTCATTTCACTACAGCCCATAATACACAGGTGTAATGTTCAAGTCTTGCATTAAAGTCAAATCAGGTTCTGTTTTGGCTTTTCACTGGCATGCAGAAAAAAATTTGAATGTTTAACCCCCTTTTGTTTGCCATCTCTCACAGTGCTGTGGTCAGAGAAGGAGTTCCATGATGCTGTCAAGAATAACAACACAGGAAAAATGCAGGAACTGATCAAGAAGGGTGTGGACATCAAGGCCAAAAATAAAGTAAGCTTGCCAACAGACAAACATGTCCACCTTTCTGGGCCTTGCCAGTCATTGCTTCAAACACAGCATGTGTTTCCACAGCAACCTTGTTATTAGATGTAACTGAAAATCAATGCAGACTTCATTCAAGAGCTTCTTATCATCTTCTCTGTAATGTGTGCATCTTTTAATGTTTTTAATTATTCTCCAATTATTAAATGTCATATTACCTGCTGTATAAGGGTGTTAGTGCAGAATGACTACTCCAGTGCTCAGTACTTGTTGTCTCCTCAGGGGATTTAACTTTTCAATGACTAGTGAATGTCAGCTAAAATGTCATGTTTTGACAGGTCATTAATTTTAGCCCAGCTTACAGCTGTAAAATATAATTCCCACTTATCGCAGACTCTCTATTATGCAGTTTCTCAGTTGAGCATCCGAATTAAAAAGATTTTCACGATATAGTGTAGTGGATATTTTACTAAGAAGGAAGAATGAGTCCGACCCTCTGGAAGTAGCGTAATTTCTAATCAGAGAATCGGACTCAGTCCACCTTCAATATATAGCCCCATGCATTTTAAAATCCTCCTTCTTAGTGTTTACATTCTCATGATCCTTTGGGTTTTTATTGTCCCTATATGTGTCTCTTCACTGATCTTCTCTGTGATGCATGATGCTACACCATTTCAGTAGCTGTTATGTTGTGACTCAAAGGTCACTGGGGATGTTAAAGATGCAAAGATGGAGATATTGCATATAAGATATACCCATCTTGGATGTGTGCTGAGAGGGTGTAGATGAAATGACACTACCACCAGAAGGCCGGATTCAATTCTTCCATTTGATTACAGTGCATTGTTCAGGAACAGCAGCATCTTGCGATGTCTCAGCCCAAGCATGATATCAGATTTTTTAGGCCATCTGAGGCATATTTATCATTTCATCATTCAAACACTGAGTTTTCCTTTACAAGGTGAAATGTATGATTTTGTAACATTATACATTTAGATGTTGGTATAATGTGAATATATCATGTAAAAACATGAATATATCTTGTTATTACCGTATTTCATGTTATAAACTGTATGTCTTTTTCTTGCGCGGCAGCTTCTGTACCTGTTGACAGCAGATACTTTAACTGACATTTCAGAGACAGTACATTAATATGGCAAAATTGGACACAGCTGTTGAAGGTACTGTGGAAGTGTAGTCACTGGTAGGACTTACGAGTCCACCATTAAATGCAATTAGTTACAGCTATTTTGGAACTGCTATTATAGGCAAAGAACAAGCTATGTGTAACCAGTGGAAATGTCACATGTAAACAGAGGGCTAAGGTGTCACTGAACAGTTGCTGCTACCTGCTAATAGGTGCAGGTGATGAGCATAATTTCAAGGCTCAGTTTTGATTAGTCAGTATCTGAGCTGTGCATGAACTGTGAAGCCATGTCTGTCTCTCTGTCTGTTTGTCTGTCTGTCTGCCTTTGCACAGGTAGACCGGAAAGCACTACATTGGGCAGCAGGAGTTGGGAATGAACAGGCTCTTCGACTCCTTCTGCACCATGATACTGAAGTCGATGAGAGGGACATTGTACGTACACAAGTGTGTGGTGTTATATTTCTGGAAATTCATTCCCCCTTTTGATATGGCAGACTTACAGTATATGTATATTTACATATTTCTTATGTTTGAGTTTTGTATAATGTAATATTTAAAATGTTCTTTGAGTTGTATTTTTTGGTGTCTCAAGATTTGTAAATGTTGCTCTAAAGATTTTAAAAAAAAAAGATTTGCCATTGCTCCGGTGTCTTCGTTTGCGTTTTTATCAGTTAATATTAGTTAATAAAATTAGTCAAATATGAACTTTTATTAAGAAGGTCCTCTATACAGTATAATAGACTGTTACTGTTATTACAAGTGTGCTGTCATTTACAAAATAAAGTTTTTCAATTCATAAATCAGACTACAACAGTAAGTCTATGACAGTGGTCAGTGCTCTCCAGACTGATTTGACATTCATTCAGTTTAAACCTATTTGCT